>NW_009207548.1:66622-88051 GCF_000690835.1 Fulmarus glacialis
TTTTTCCGAATGTCCAGTCTAAACCTCCCTTGGTGCAACTTGAGGCCATTTCCTCTTGTCCTATCGCTTGTTACTTGGGAAAAGAGACCAACCCCCACCTCGCTACAACCTCCTTTCAGGTAGTCGTAGAGCGTGATGAGGTCTCCCCTCAGCCTCCTCTTCTCCAGGCTAAACAGTCCCAGTTCCCTCAGCCGCTCCTCATAAGACTTGTTCTCTAGACCCTTCACCAGCTTCGTTGCCCTTCTCTGGACACGCTCCAGCACCTCAGTGTCCTTCCTGTAATGAGGGCCCAAAACTGAACACAGTATTTAAGGTGCGGCCCCACCAGTGCTGAGTACAGGGGCACGATCACCTCCCTAGTCCTGCTGGCCACACTATTTCTGATACAGGCCAGGATGGCATTGGCCTTCTTTTGTTCCACCTGCAACATTTCCACAGACCCTTCAAGGAAAGTCATTGTAACTGTGACAAGTATCTAGAAATCTCTTCACACAAGCGTAAACTGCAACAAATTCTAAAAGATGAGGAGAGGGAGATGAACAGTCAATGGACCATGCAAGAGCCACTCTCTGTAACATGCAGTTCAACAAGAACATTGCCATATTGAGCTGATGAATCTGACAGCAGCATTTGTCTTAGCAAACATTTCTCTTCATACCCTGGATCATCCAGCCATGAAAAAGCATACACAGACTGCAATTTAAAGAATATTGGCCTAATCTATGTAGTTCACCAGCTGAGAAAAATTCAACCTGCCTGTCCTTTCTGAACCATAAAAAAGGAAGAAAAAACAAGGACAGAGCATCTGTGCCCTGCAATCTCTGGTGACAAGATTACTGAGGTAGGGGATTGACACCCCATGCTCTGAACGCTCTTGCTCTGCTCTGTTAGAAGCATGACAGCAGCTTGGGAACATGCCCACTGAAACCCATCACAACAGGCTGTGTGGTCTTTGACAGCAATAACTTCAAGGAATCCCATAACTAGAGGACTGGCAGACAGATCTATGTTAGGAATACATAGAAAAGGCAAACTAGCAATAATTCAGTGTCACCTGCAGACATATACTGTACCTTTCTAAGAATATATTAAGGCTGCTTTACTGCTTTCTGGAAAAGAATCCACTGTTAGAGATGCTTTTGAGGAAAAAAAGAATCACAGGAATACTTAGCATAGTGAATGTCTTCCATCAGATCTCTCACAGCTCATAAATACTATCAGCAATACTTTGCCCCTCCATGAGGAATGAAAATATAAGTTTATTACAACCCAAGAACAGTGATTGTGCCAATAGCAAAGCTTCAAACTATCTCCAGATCTCTCATCCTCCCATCCTCTGCTAGACCATAAGGTTATTCATTTGCTAGGGTCTGTCATTGCCAAAGATACTGTCTTTGGCAGTTTTTCTATCAGAATCATCTTGAAATTATTTGACTTTTACCAAAGTTAGAAATTTAAAAATAAAAAAAAACATATGGGAATGCAACATATACACAAAAATTATATTCTGGACTCCATACCAAAATCCCCAAGCAATGGCCTATTTTTCCTCAGTTACTCATTATATTAAAGCTTTGATAACTTAAAGGATCTTCCCACTTACATTCCTACAGTGCAGAGCTGAATGAAATACCACATTCATTTATCAAACAGACGCTAAGAGGAGGGCCTCACCATGATTCATAATTCACTGTATGTCTGGATATTTTGAGTAGCCAATTTATTGCTTTATTTGCTTTTACTGTTTTATTGCAGCATAAACCAGCAACAGTTCTTGTGACAACATCCTTGGCATATAACCATATCAGGGCAAGTAGATACGAAAACCCAAGGAAAGGTAAACAAGAAAACATTTTTTTTTGTAGGTTGAGGGGTTTTTTTTCCTTTTCCTTGTCTCAGGTTTGAAATGGAACCAGGGACTTGCAAGGTCAGCTGGAATTTACACACACTGCAGACCCCATACAGTGCTGGCAGCACTTAACAGTTGGCCTTAGCACTTTTATTAGTATCAATGTACCGCATGCCTGTATCTGTGAACAGTATCTCTAAGGGACATTCATTAATAATGTACAAATATGACTTGACAAAATAAAAGATACATCAAGAAGCATGTATGATGATAATTATAAACAGGGTGAACCGAACTACAGCTTTAACCAAAAGGAATTTTTCTGTGACTAGCTTTGATATCCTACAGTTTTAAGACACAAAAGTTAGCCAGAACGGGTAAGCTTCAGCATGTTTGATTAAAATAATTAAACAAGCAGCATCATTTCATTTACAGTCTCAGACACTGAAGGCTTTATGGGATGTTCATCAGAAGCTTTTCTAACTCCAGCAGTTTATACATAAATAATGCAGCATTTTGCCAAATGCTGAATGTAAGAAAATAAGATAGTATAACAACTGTACAGTCATAAGAACAATAGCCACAATAGTGTCTCCATTGGTAGCCAGCCACAGAGCACTGTTCTCAAGCAGGTGAGCACTAATAGCAGGCAAGCTTTCTGAATCTCTCCCAGTAGCAGGTGCCAAGACCCAGCATACGCCCCTGTCCAACTCCTGCTGACTCGTTGAGCGGATGCAACTCATTCTGTCTTTGAATTACACCACAGGGAAGGGGTTTTCCAGGCAAAATGTTGCACAATCTGAGATACAGACCAGTCTGTAACTCAGAAGGGATGCAGGCTACATGGCTGTTGTTAAAGCCAAACTCCAGGAGGAAAAAGGGAGACATACATATATTCCTCAGATACACTCTATTTAGGACAGGATGATAGATCACCTTGATTTCCAACTCAGCTCTGATTTGATTACATTATTTCTGATTGATTTGGAAAGGTGTGGCTGCTGCTTAATGTTGATGGAGGGCAGTAATATAAATAGAAAGATTTGTATCTGGGCAGGCTTCATAACCCTGTAAATACCATCTGCTTTGCAAGAAACCCTTCCGTTACAACACATACTCATTTCTGTTGGATCACTGTGCCAAACACTTCAGTGCACCCCAAAACTTCTTAAAAAACTTCCTCCAGAAAGAAAAGCAATCAAACAAAACCCATTCTGAACTCTATTTATCACACGGAGAGAATGAGCCTATATGGGAAACCCACAAAGATAGTGCGAAAGGTAGTATTTAGAGATTTTCTTAAATGATCTCTGTGGCAGCCAGCAGCACTGCTATATATATGCAAAGCTCTGCACTTCCTTGTGTACTTCAACCACCCAGTCACTATTACGTCACTGCATATGATGCCCACTTGCTTTGGGTTCTGCAGGTACCAAGCAGGTAGGCAGAGATGTCTCTCTTGCAGAACACCAGATTTGGCTACTTACATGTGAGAAAAGTTTTTCCAAGCACCAACAAAAGCTATGCATGCAGAATTTCTACAGAACACTGGAACGTAATTTCCCAGCTTTTCCTCTACACACTGGCAACCACCTGGGAACTGTAACGCCATTGTCCAGCAGGTGAAGCACAGATGAGCAGCTCAAGGAGAAAAATTCTGGGAGAACAGGATCTCTTTATTAAACTTTATTTTATAGTTATCATTCAGCAAATCTGAGCTATCATCACACAAAGAAACTACTGTAATACAGCCAGCTTGTGCTGCTATTTGCTTCTGTTAGAACTGTAGCTAATTTGCTGGAGGTGAAAGAAGATTGTTCTTTCTTCTCTACTGCCATTTCTGCATCTTAGAGCAGGCTGTCAGGGAAATTAGAGCTTTGTCTTTGTACGCCAAGGAGATGAAATGCAATTTCAGATAAATTAGATGAATAATAAAGAGTGAAGTGCTGGTGCAAAAGGCCATCAAACCTTATTAACACTTTGCCTGAACTTCTTGCTCTGAGGGTGGTTCCTGTTGAGAAATGCTAACTCTGAAACACAGTCTGCCACTTGTTAATACCTGCTAGGCAGAACATAGGGTTGCCATATTAACCATCAGGACTTTTCAAAAAGAAAAAAAACCCAAAAGTCCACAGTAAGCACTTGAGCAAAGCTGATGGAGGAATCTGAAGGCAGGCCAAATGGAGTGTACTTTTAGGCATTCGGGTGGCTCAGATAATCCTGCTCAACTTCAGCATCTCATTTTCTGCCAATTTAAATGTCTCTAAATGATGGCTATTCACTAGCTCATTCTCCTTTCTCTTCAAATTCATATTAGTTATCACTTTCTAGAAATCCAGTCCACAAGTCATAAGGGTAAATAATTCCCCTTGCCACAGCTGTAAGGAAACAAAACACAGGTGGTTTCTCAGCACTGAGGCAATATACTCCAGGGGAATTCAGCAACCACATTATTCCTGGATCAATTTTGCTATTAACCTTGTAATACTTGTCACTGCATACTGTATTGTAGTAATAAACCTTTAAATGATATTCCATTTCCACTCGCTCTTTCTTATTTAAACATATTAATACATAGAGGGATTTAGGCACAAAGGTGCCATAGAGAAATCACCAACCAGGATTGATTATTTATACCATCTACACAACATACAGCAGCAGCAGATTTGTCAGCAGTATAGCTTGAACTGGCTATTCACAATAGTCTGTACATTGAGCAGGAACCACATAAACTAGCCATCATAAAAAAATGTCTATTGGGGAATCAAAATACCTTGTTGTCATTTGGAGGGAAGTTTTTCATGCAGTTAATCATTAGCAAGCCTCTTAATAACATCTGCTGGTAGGTAACCATACCTTTTCTCCTTGAAACACAAAGGTCAGTCCTTTCCTTCATAGGACCAGCAGAGGAGGGTAAGCTCTTCTCCTGGCTCCTTTACATCTAATAGGCTTGTGATTACAGCATTTGGAGCCAGTATGTTCAGTCTGTAGGTAGTGAAGTTTTTTTAAACCATGCTGGATCAAACTTCAAAACTCAACGCTTTTAATGCATTGCAGAACCCTGCTTCAAGCAGAATATCCTGAACTGATAATGTGACAGAACAGATTCCATTTTGAAAGGTTAATTGGTACAATAAATGTTCAGGGGTCAATGACCATCTGGGACCTTTCATCCAAACTTTTCAAGCTTTTGGTATTAAAATAATCTTTCATTTAGAGCAAGTTATATAATGATAGTTCTTTTTTTTAATGAAAAAATCTGAAATACAGGAAGTTTCATTGATCACAGAATAATGAAGATTGACATGAAAAGATTAAAGTTTTTTAAAAAATATGTGTCATCATACATAATAAGAAATACCTTCATTTCTACTTCTCCAGTTTAGGTCTTGCAAGTTGAGGTTTTCATATATTCCAAGGTTTGAACTTAAAATACGCTGTACATAGAACCCTAAATAAATCCACCATAATAATTTTCTCCCTCATAGACATAATTGTAACCCTGCAGTCTTGGGAAAGAAATTCATGAAGATGAGTTGAAACCCATCTTTCCTAGCCTATGAATAGCTTTTACTGCACCACAGGCTGTTATACAGTATGAGCCACTATCACATACACAAAAGAGCACACTCACCAAAGACTGAAATAGGCCAAAGGACATTTACAAAATGTTAGCACATCTGTTCACTGAAAGCTATCATGTATACCGATAAAAATCATAAGCAGCTGAAATGCTACCAAGTCCTCATATCCATTTCTAGTAACAAAAAGAATGCACTGTATAACTTGCTTGTAGATATTCTTGAGTGAATCACTCACTTCAACCCCTTAAAATATTTAGAATCAGTTTTGAGCTGTCAAGAACAATGCATTTTCTCCTTAAAACTTCTGACATTTTTTGTTGTGACTATCTAAAGCAAGCTGAAAAAGAGGGGTTACATATTTGGGATTATTTTGATCTCCCCATTTTTGTTTGCAGTTTTGTTGTGTTTTAAATTCAAGTATAGTTTACTGAGTAGGTTACTTTGAACTTTCCTGCAGTAGGCTGCATTTAGGACCAAAAGTCTTCTAATCCAATTCAACAAACTATTTTAGTTTGATTTTTCAAGGCAAGGCTGCCTTTCAATATCTTTTCTAATCCAGCTTTGGGAAAAGAAATTAAAAATAGTATTATTCTACCTTTGTATCTCTGCTATTTAGTCATTTCCTTTGGAGATCACCAAAACTCTTTGTCAGAGAACACAGAGACCATCTGTAACAGTGTCATGAAGGAACGAGAAAGTAATTCTTGCTTCACAGTACCAAAGTCTTTAAACCACAGATAACTCACTTTCCTTTCCCCATCATGTGTCTGGAAAAATAAGCTTTATATGGCTTTCCGATATCTTGTCTAAAAAGTAAACCTCATTCATTTTTCATAAAATAGCTCTCCTGATATCAATCACTTAAGAGGAGATATTCCATCACTGAAAATCATGGACCCCCTCTGATAATGATTATACTAATACCATTCCTTTGGAAAAAAATATATATACATATATCCAGAGATATATGTATAATGTGTAATGACAAAGCCATTTGGAATTTGAAGAAAACTTTATTCAAAACATATACATATCTACATTCAGAGCCCTGCCTATCAGAGAAAAAATTTTCTCTTTTTATTCAAAATGGTGTCATGAAGAAGTTGGATTATCTTTGTTAGCATTAGGCAAAGATACTAAATAAAGAGTTAGAAGAGAAAACCTGTAAGGAATAGGAATATTAAAAGAAAAATAGTGCTACTAAAAGCTATAGAACCTTCCATAAACTATGCTTCCACATATTCACTGCATCATTAAAAAAGATCATATTCACATAATCTATTCTTACCTTAGTCATAAAGAAAGGTGTGCAGGTGTTTAAGTACAACATCAAATGAACAGATTTCCAGCAATGTGTCCGCTACTGGTTGATCAGGACAGGAACACATGTCCATTACCCATTATGTTCCTAGCCTGCTTCTGAATTTCTTCCCATAACTTCTGGTATAAAATAAAGACAAAGACTTCATGCCACAGCATGGTATCTATTAAACATCAACAGGGAAACCTATCCTGCTAAACTGAGGCCTGGGAAGGCCTAGCCTCTCTATTGTCTCTGTAATCGTCCTACAGTTCAAGAAGCAGAGTCAAAGGAAGAAACATTTATGGTACTGATAATGGGCAAAGGTTTAAGCTAAGTATCACTCTTAACACAAAGCCTTCTCCTAAATCAAACCCTTGGTCTTTAACTGATGCTGCACACAGCCTTTCCTTTCCTCTTGCACCTTGTTTATGCTAACACACCACCATTTCCTTCTTCATGTCTCCTCATGCCAGGATTATAGTCACTAAAGGCGAACCACTCTCTTAACCACCAGAAAATAGAGAGGAACACATAAAGAGAGAACGTATTTAGCAGAACTGTAATCTGACTGGGAGACTGTACTGAGCAAAGGTACCTTAATAAGGTAAAACAGAACCCTGATTTTACATCAGGTCTCAAAAACAGAGATACCAAGCAAGGTTTAGGCAACTACATCAATAGGCAATAGGAGGTTTTGGGGTTGCTTTTTGGTTTATTCTTCTTTTTTTGGGGACAATCCTGAGGTTCAGGGACACAACAGTTTGTTTTAGAATTCACTCTTCCTCAGCATGCATTCGTCCTGCAAAGCATGCAGGACTTGAAGTAGAAATCAAAATCAGCAACAGCAGTACTTAGTCATAGGAAAACATGCTGGGGGATTGAAAGGGTAAGGTCCTGGTGTGTTTTCACTTGGCAATCATTGTGCTGTGTTAAACAGCAACGCAGTAGGAAAGTGGCTGCACACAGCTATTACTTATCTTGATTGTTATGAGCATGCACTTTACATTCAAGGATTGTTACAGGAATGGTAGTGTTGATGTACTAAAATATTATTCTCACAGAGGAAGGAATACCACACAGATTCAGATGACACAGAATATCTTATTTCAAATTTGAAGTCCATTGACCATGAAAGTCATCACCACAATATGAATTCAGTGAGACATTCATGCAAGTCAAACACCTCCATGTTCACTCTATCTAGGTCATTTGCAGAAAGAAGGATCCAGCTGCTACGGACAGTCACCTAGTTTTGTATAATCACTTTCTACAGAATCCCCAGATGTGAACTTAGAAAATTGTTGCCACCACCTACAGTCTCAGAGATCTTCATTCAGTAAGGGGAAGCCATCTTACCAGCTTCCGTTTACCAGAAAACTCAAAATGAACAAATCTGCTAGAACGTTTTTATTTTTCCACAGTCCAGTACTATACTGGAGTATCACTAAATACAGAAATTTGCTTTGTGTTCATTAAGATACATGAATAAATTATAACCTGTCCACTAAATTCTGTTTCAATTTATTGAGAAATGTTTCAGGAACACATTACTGTATATATACTTTTACAGAGCCCTTCCAACAACAGAGGACGGGGGTTTTTTTGACAGTTTCTTCACTAGATCTTTTTTCTCTGCCTTTAATGTATCTTCTTTAAGTTTCCATTCAAACATGTCACATCATCTCTGATTTTGATCAAGAGATAAATTTGAGGGTAATCTTTTGATACTGTGGATAATACAATATTTACCAAAGCAAAACGCAAAGATCTTTGAGGAACTGAATTGCTTTTGACCATACCAAGAGGAATCTGAGAAGCTTCACAAAAAGATCTATTCCTTTACAAAGTCAATCTTTCTTAAAAAGTTTGTTATTAGCAACATTTGCCATAAAAAGTCTTGCACAAAAGATCTGACACTTGGAAATAAAAACTTGACTTTTTTTTAAACAAAAACCTCAGAGCACTTCCTTAAATACAGTACTTCCATATGTAGCAAGGCAAAGAACTTTACATTTCCTTTGATTAAACAAGGTATTTGTTATCAGTAGTTTCTCTTTGTTTTAACTTTCATTTTATTGATTTTTAAATAAAAGAACTATGCAGTTCTTGATGCATGACAGCATAAAATCCCACAAGAGAACATTTCAAAAGGAATTTAGCTATACACACCAGTTCTGTCAAATAAAGTCATACAGAAAGCAATGCCTACAGGAAAGGTCCTCTTCCGCTGAGTAATAAAGACATCTGTCAAAACTTGTATTGTAATCAGGACTGGATGTGTGTTCACACACAGAACAATAAACAAAAGCTCATAGGCACAAGGGATGAAAAACAAAATATTATTTAAACAACTTTCTCAGGAATAAATTATTCAAAGAGGACAGCAGCACTAACAAGCCAAAGAAGATGCCAGCATACTTGGTGCAAAACTGGCTCAGAGATGCACTTGTGTTGTTCCCTCTGTAATCAGAGGAAGGAAGGGATAAATCTGAAAAATCCTAACTCGTTCTGTCTCATTTCTTAGCACCATTAACCTCCTTTGCCCTATCAGCTATTTCTTTCCTACTTTGTAGCTGTAGTTGCAGCTAGTAGTTATACTGTGCATATGTAAGCTACAGATAACTATGAAAGGGCTGCTTTCACTGAGTCTCTCCTTAGTTACCTATGTTTAAAACACGGTTTATCTGCTTCTGACGGTCATCTAGATGGCCTATGTAACTCTTACTGTTATCTGAAGATAAGTATATTCACATGAGATCTCCCCTATATGTTTTTCAGACTGCTCCTGTGGCTTACCACTCTTGACATTGGCCTTGCTTCTGCAAAACTTCTTCATTTTCCCTGTCACAAGTATTTTCTAGGATGTTTCAGGAAGAGATATGGCAAACTTCACACTGGTTATGCATAATGTTGTTCTTCAGTGCTCATGAGTGTTTGTTGCTTACTTCCACTAAACACAATATGCAAACATGGTATTTCTTTCAGATACATTAGGAGAAGTTGTGTTCTATACTCAAAGATTTGCCTGTACCTACTTGTTCCTCGTAAGATTTTCCTTTCTGAGAATGAACTGTTTCCCCTTGCCACCATCTCTTTCCTGTTTTCAACACTTTTTGATGTATGTTCATAATTACACTCATCTTACGTACATCTCTGAAAATAACAATGATTTGACAGGCAGCTGAAATGCTTCATGGCTTGCTCTGGGTCATGTGATGTATGATTAATATCACATTTCACCCCACATAGATGTAAATTGCTGAAGGAAGAAAAATCACACTTAATGGAGTATTAGACACTTGGTGAAGTTTGTTTTGCCTATATCATTTTCAAGAAGTTTTTCAAAGCCATTCATATTCTTTGCTAAGTTATTCACATTAAGACTTTTCCGTATTGCTACTTTTGTCTGTCTTCCTCATTCTGTGCTGCAAGTCCTCATTCTGCGCTGGCTTTTCTAGAAGGAAAACATGTTCAGTATTAATAGGGATTATGTATAGTCACTTTTTTCGGACTGACTTTCACTCTCCTTACTTATAACAGTGCCACTAAACTCTTGATTTTGGTCATCTATCTTCCTCGCCTTCGAGGATCACAAATGCAACCAGAAGACAAATACAAGTGTATTAACTTGAATGTGATCTCCAAGTCTGAATCTTCACCACAAAATTAAAGCCATTAAAAAATTAAAGCCCTAGATTGGCCATTAAACTTCTAGAAGTCTAATTACTGGAAGTTCAACAATAACTGGAAGGTAATTATTTTCTCCCTTGAACTTAACCACTTACTTTTCAATCAAGTATAATAGTTACAACACTTTCCTAATGAGAACAGTGCAGTGTACATTTCTTTAAACTGAATATAAATTCACGTTAAATGGCCAGTCTTAAAGAAAAGAAATAGTAAATAGTTCTATAGGACTTCATAACTTCAAAATAGATAACAATGCTTAACTTAATACATGTCAAACAGTCCAGCTTATGACCTTGGATAAATTTTTAAGTTTGATTCTTCGTATTTGGAAATGTAACTCCCTTATCTCTAAACCCATAATGTGGGTTTAGAGATTCAGAGCAAAGCAGCATGAATTCAGGTGCCTCTGTTTCAGCGTCTGTACTTTGCCTCAGCTTTGCCTTTCTATTTTTTCTCCTTCCTGCTCTGTAAAACACATCAAGTCTTAATTCATGGGCTTCATATATTCAAAGTGGTTTCTTGATCAGATGGAAAGCCTTAAGGAAACATAACATACTATTTGTACCGAACATAGGGCAGAATTGTATAAACAATCAGTGGCCCTTTCTCTTCTGTAGTTTCTATGGTTGATCAAATAGTCATATAGATGCCAAGATCTGGAAGATCCAAATTCAGAAAAGACATCTGGCATTTTGGCAGACTTCAGAAGCAACATTCACAACAATCTTGCACTCGCCTCTGGCTATGTCACCTGCTCAGGTTGTTGTCCTTTCTCAGAGTTTGCAACATGTTCCATAATTGCTTTCCAGATCACTTTGTACTCTTGAAGTGTCTGTGTTTATACCACATGCATTCAGTAATATGCTTCTTTGATATATGCCAATGTACAAAGATCTTTGACACATACTGAGTAGATGATCTCTGCCCCACATGGTGGAATGTTCACTTGTTAAAGTGTGTTCCCCTTTGTATGCAGCTGCCCTTCCCCACTGCCTTTTCACTGTTTGATGGAAACAAAACACCACAAAACACAAACTGCATGGAATGTTCTCATGAATATATCACATAGCCTTCAGTTATTCCCACTTCAGAAGCATAAATATCTCAGGATGAGGAACTTTTCTTAGCATCCTAATTACAAAAATATTCATGTTTATCTGAATATTGATAGGCAGGTTGACTTACACACCTCTATAACTTCAAGTTACCACAGTATTGCTCCTCGTTTCTGTAACTTCGTATCTTAACCCAGCCAAGAAAAGAGAAATCTTACACTCATAATAAATTTTAAAAGCTAGCTAGTCACTGTAAACTTTCCAATTTCATTCTACACAAAAATGGCATTTCTGATACCAGGACTATTTTTAATCTAGCAGCCTTGTCCAAGTGAATTTGTTGCATGAAAGACATTCATAAAAAATTTAAAATGCATTATAATGTCATTGACAATTGTTGTACAAAATCTATCATATACACCCTATCTACTGGAACTCTGTATTCTCATCAGCCAGTCAAACATTCTTCTACAAAACAGAGGAGAAGCCATCCTGAATACTTCTGTGCCAGTCTGGAATTTGTAAGTGGTCAAAGTGTTTGACAGTTGTTGACATGTGTTAATTTCTGAGTGACTTTTGAAACCTCTGAAAGAAATTTAAGACTTAGTGACAGGCTACTGCTGATCATACTTTAAAAATAACCCATCTCATCATGTCACTTGTGATGTATTTCAAGGCCTGAGACAAAACAGACTACTGAAAAAAATGCATTCTTTCATCTGTTGTTGAAGCTTTGTAAAAATTTCTGAGTATGAAGCCTATTCAATGAATTCCGTAAGAAAATGCAAGAAGAATTCAGCAAGCTGGTCATTTGTATTTTCCCTCTCTTGTTTGTCCTATTTTCTTTGTAAAAGTGTAAAAACCCTCCAATTAAAAGATGCTTTTCTTGAGGGGAAGAAAAGTCAACAGACTGTTTCACACTATTTTCCCTGTAGTTGAAAGCAATATATTTTCCATGCAGTGAACATGGTAAGAAATGGAACTGGTGTGGGATGTTTTTAAGCTATGAACTGACCCAGATAACACCAACCAGAATGATAGCCCTTTTTGATATTCATTTGATATTGAGCAAAAGATTATTGCAGTCAATATTTAAACAGTAAGTGTTATTTTGATGTAATTTTCTGAGTTGGGTATAGAAAGATAAAGTGATAAAGTGATAGGTTCCATAAAAAAGGCAGTCAAACAAAACACCCTGCATGTAGGGTGGTTTTTTTTTTTTCATGAATACACTCTCTTCTGGTATTGCCTATTACAAAATCATTTTGACAGAGCTATGAGACTTTCTTTCACCTAATTTCCTTTGGCAGACCAAGGCACTGTTTCAGCATGATGATTGATCTCTGGTTTATCTGGATATTCTCATTTTATGCTGCTATTGGAAAGAGTTGAATAATTTACACTTCCTGCCATGAACTTGGCAGCTTTTTTCAATAGTTGCTGATTTATTGCACCTAATGTAGACTCTTTAAAGGCAACATGTAGTTACAAAGAGTAGTACATGTAGTGGTGGATTACAAACTTCACTGTCATGAAGAGTTTTTAAAGGCTTCTCTAAGCTGGCAACAAAGTAAAAGTCTATCAGAAATTAGCTTAAAACTCAGACCAAGCTTTGGGTTGTCCCCAGCACAATCAAGTAAGAATCTAAAAAATGGAAAGCAACAAAGGATAAGGAACATAACAGTAAAACTAACCTAAAACAAAAGTTACAAATATCCCTGAGCAGTCAGCTGCAATATTTTTCTTCAAGGATTATATGAATTAATATCTGAATTCATGCATTACATCCTGAAAAACCTCAAATGTTTCAAATTAGGTTATTCAAGACCTTTCTTGGCATGAGCAGTATCTTGGGCACTCCAACTGCATGCTTTAGGTTTGCAGCCAGCAGTCTAAAAAGCATCTAGCAGTAGGCTGAAAGGAAGAAAAAAGGGATGAGCAAATTAGCAGAGCTGGATGCATCTGTCTTTCGCTCAGCTGGTAGAATGATGTCAAAGAAACGCTTGAGTTTAGGGCTTTATTACTTTCCCTGAGCTGCCTGCCTCACTCCATAACTATCCTTGCAGTAGCTTCCTTTCACTGCTTGGTGTAATCGTGCTAAACTTTTATTAGTATGTGTCAAAATTATGGCATAGACACTTTACTACTATTGGATCTACTGAACAGTACCATTCAGAAGTAATGTCTTTCCCTCTCCGTGGAATAGGTTTCCATAGCTCAAGTTTACTGATTTTCAAAGAACCAGCACTTGTTTGACTATGAACACCAAGGGAAGTTTTCTTGTTTTTTTTCTTTTCTTGAAAGATTGCAGGAGTAAAAGAGAAAATTGTCCAGTAGCACAGACAGTACTACCATTATTCTGTTTGTTTTAAATGCATATGCCCAAAGCCTATGCAAAATATAAGAGTAAAAGAAAGCATTTGGAAGGAAAAAAAAGTAAATACCATCAATTGTTTTGATTACTGTATATGACTTACTCATCTTTGATTTTGTCTACATCATTGCTCTTTAAGTTTAATGTTTGGGGTTTTTCCATTAAAGGATAGTTCAATACAACAAGCAAAGTATAATATCATCTGTTCTTTATATGCATACACACATCAGTAATTCACTAATGTTGCAGAGTTAAACACTCATAAGTTACAACCTAGCAAATTCAGATTACCCATATCAGTACATTATAATATAGTCCAATTATCCTGTGCTGGTTTTGGCTGGGATAGAGTTAATTTTCTTCACAATAGCTAGTATGGGGCTATGTTTTGGATTTGTGCTGGAAAAAGTGTTGGTAACACAGGGATGGTTTAGTTACTGCTGAGCAGTGCTTACAGAGACAAGGCCTTTTCTGCTTCTCACCCCATCCCACCAGCGAGTAGGCTGGGGGTGCACAAGAAGTTGGGAGGGGGCATAGCTGACCCCAACTGACCAAAAGGGTATTCCATACCATATGACGTCATGCTCAGCATATAAAGCTGGGGGAAGAAAAAGGAAGGGGTGGACATTCAGAGTGATGGCATTTGTCTTACCGAGTAATCATTACGCGTGACAGAGCCCTGCTTTCCTGGAGATGGCTGAACACCTGCCTGCCGATGGGAAGTAGTGAATGAATTCCTTGTTTTGCTTTGCTTGCGCACATGGCTTTTGCTTTCCCTATTAAACTGCCTTTATTTCAACCCATGAGTTTTCTCACTTTTACTCTTCCAATTCTCTGCCCCACCCCACCAGGGGGGAGTGAGCGAGCGGCTGTGTGGGGCTTAGTTGCCGGCTGGAGGTAAACCGTGTCATATCCTTACACAGCAACATCAGAAAAAACTGTGTCAACATAAACGACACTCTCGCAACATAGTCACTCACACAGATCAGCATCAGCTGCCACACAACATGGCTCAGTCTCTTAAACTTGTGGGATTTCACCACACTCAACATCCTCCTCCTTCATCTTTACTAGGCAATCAATTCTCAACCTTTCTGCTCTTTTCTTTTTCATAGCACCCAGTACCTCTGAGAAGTAAAAAAAAAAACAAACACTGTAAAAGGCCTCTCAGCTTAACAGATCCCCTTTTTAACTCATGACTAATTAACAGATTGCCTAACTTTCTCCAGGTGAATTTTATCTTTCATAGTTCAGGCTAACCAGACTATAAAGCTCTCAGAAGCATTAGGTGCTTTTGAAGGAGGAGAATTTATCCCAATACAAGATGTCAAATTCCCCATGGTATGTTACAAGAAAGAATAAAGCACTAACTTTCTGGAGAATCTCAGTCTGAAAGTTCAGACAAGAATTTGGAAAGCAGAGGCCAACTAGCAAAGTTGTGCGGAAGTCAAGTACTGCAGTGACTAAGACCTCATGAGCAAGATGGTTTGATTCCCTGTCTCAGACGGGTTCCGCATAGCAGAGGTTACTCTTAGAATATGTTAATATGGGTCTATATTGCCAACAAAAGTCAGGGGGTTTCAACAGCCTGTGAAAGGGAGGACAAAGTTTAGAATTTTGCCAGATGAAATGTTTGTATTTGTCCTGGAAAGGTTCACAAGCAAAGAGTTTCCTACTTTAGCATCATGCCCAAACTGCTGAATTTACACAAATACTTTCCTCTCTCTTTGCTATGAGCTGTAGTATTTGGGCGTCATTGTCATGTTCCCTGGTGTTTGAAAAAGATCCTCACCCGCATGTGAAGTACAACTGTACAACAGTTGCATTTGGTGTACAACAGTTGCTACACAACCAAACTAAAATTTATAACTGAAAGTGCTCTGGCTCTGCTGGTAAATATACCAATAGTGGGGATCAGAATTTCTTTTTAATAATAGCCTTTCTAATTAATAACTGTTAAGAATTCAGACTATTTTGAAACTGTTTCTATTGCATCTTATAAAATATTTTTTTCCTTATATTTCTAGAGATGCATTTTATATCCCAAGTTTTAAACCTACTTAAATGCACTTTTTTCTCTAATTTTGTTCTTCAGCAGCTGTCTAGTCTTTTCTTCTTTTCCCCTGATCTCTCTTTGTCCTCAGTTCCCTTTAAAGATCACTTTTCTTTGTCCCCTGTGTTCTGTCTGTCATTTATCTTTCTTCCTGGCCCTAATTGCAGGGCTCATTTCCCTAATCAGCTTCTTTTCCGTGCAGCTTTGAGACTTCTTCTTTTATGTCACTCTTCACTGTTGGCTCCTCTATCTCGGCTTTGCCTGTGACTGGCAACATCACACTAGTTCCAGCTCAGAAGTTAGAAGAGACCTAACACAGAGGGCTGGATCCTCAGGATCCTCATCTCTTTGTATTGCCATGCAGTTGCAAAAGAAATTATAAAGCTGGCTGAAAACAACTTGTCCCTTGTGCAAGGAAATCTACAAGTACTGTATGATAGAAGTCTCTCAAAATCTGCCAGAGATACTGAGGAGACCACAAGTTGTCACAGACACAGATCTATCTTTCAGGTGCCATGTTTTTCAGTAGAGGCACATGGCAAACACATTAAAATCTGGGATAACCACATAACTAGGAAAGACATAATACCATCCACCCCTACTGTACAACTGACCTTTTCTTGCTAAAGAACTTCTCATTTGGGGTTCACTGTTACAATTTTTAAAACATGGCTGCACTGTCATCAGTACTGTACTAACACAATAAAAAAGCAACACTAAAATGTATGGCAGCCAAGAGTCTTGGGACAGCAACAGTCTGGTTATTTTCATGTACTTTGGAGTTACTGTGATTTAAGGAGGAATTAGAAGGTGGTAACTTCTAAAAGCCTATCATAAGTTTCTCCTAAACATGAGGGATAGCATGTGCTTTGACATTGTCTCCAAGAGTACCTTAGAGACTCAGCTCTGCAGGTTTGTTGACTCAAGAACTGTGCTTCTAAAGGCACTTACAAAAGTCTTACTTTTTATTAAGAGAAATATTGCAGTTGGATCACAAAAGCTCCACTTAGGATTCAGGCCTATGTGCTTTAGAAACAGCCAAAGGAGTTTGCAGTCCAAAGAAAAACACACACAAAAAGAAGAGTGAGTGGAATACAATATGTAGACAAAGTGATGATGGAATCACAGTTTATTATTTTTACTATTATTTCACACATCCACTTATCCACCCACATACACACTTACACCAAAAGATAAGCAGTCAATCTACTTCAGCGCATTCCTCATGTATCCAGGAGGAAAGCAGTATTATGGCCGTAATCTCTTGTGTCTCTTAGAGAAGCAGGGTACTACCTTGCTGCAGTACAATACAGGCTGGGTGGCAGCTCCTCCTGCTCACACCCAGTAAGTCACATTTGGGAGTCATTGGAAGTGTTTGCCTGGGAGGACGGTACTTGCCCACATACCTTAATGCAAACTTCTCCCTAATTTGCTGTACCTCTTTATAATTCCTTTTGGAATTCTTATTTTCCAATTACTCTCTGTATTTCACACCAAACCTGTGGGGTTTGGATTACATCATGTTAGGTTAATTAACTTGGGTACTTCCATACCAGGTAGCTTTTATCCCTCATCTTTTGTACACAGTCACAATGCAGAGAAGTGAAACAAACAATAAAAAGTGCCAAATAAAATCATTCATCTGAAATACGAGAAGGGTCTCAAAGGTACAAAGGATTTCTGGTACTTATATTTTTGTCTCATTATTCCCAACTTTTTAGCTCTCCTTACACAAAAATTATTATAATTTTAATATTAAAAGGCTAAGGCAGTTCCTACAAATTTGAATAACCAGAGTTATAGAATAATGGAGACTGGGAGAGACATCTGGAGGGTCAACACCCTGCTCTAACGGGGGCTAACTTTACAGTTATGTCAGGTCAGGCTACTCTGGACTTTCTCCAGTTAATTTTGAGCATCTTTCAGAACAAACTCCCCACCATCTCAGGGAAACCTGTTCCACTGCCTAACCACTCTTAGTGTGGATTTTTTCCTCTTGTCACTGGCCACCACCGAGAGTCTGGCTTTGTCTTCTGTATCCTCTGCCATCAGGTATTTATATACACTGATAAGATCTTCCCTGACTCTTCTCCAGGCTAAACAGCCCCAGCTCTTTCAGCCTCTGCTTGTATGACAGATGCTCCAGTCCCTTAATCATCTTTTTGGACCTTCACTGGGCTCACTCTAGTAAGTTCATGTATCTCTTGCACTGCAGAGCCCAGAACTGGACACAGCACCCAGATGTAGCCTCACCAGTCCTGAGGAGAGAGGAAAAGTCACCATTCTTCAATTTACCAGTGACATTTTTCCTAACTCAGCCCAGGATGTTGTCGATCTTTTTTTGCTACAAGGGCATATTGCTGCCTTGTGGTCAACTTTTTGTTCAGCAGGCCCCCCATGTCTTTCCCTGCCAATCTGCTTTCCAGCTTGTTGGCCATCAGCATGTACAGGTGCATGGTCTTATTCATCCCAGGAGTTTGCATTTCCCTTGATGAACTTCATGAGGTTCCTGTCTACTGACTTCTCCAGCCTGTCAAAGTCCCTCTGAATAGCAGCACAACCATCTGGTATTCCTCCCAGTTTTGTATCATCTGTAAATTTGCTGAAAGTGCCCTCTGTCCCAGAATCCAGGTCATTAATGAAGATGTTAAACAGTGTTGGCCCTGCTATTGAACCCTGGAGTATACCACAAATGACTAGTTGTCATTTGGAATTCATACTACTGATCACCACTCTTTCAGCCCACCAATTCAGCCAGTTTTTAATCCAACTCACTGTCCACTTACACGGCCTGTACTTATCAGTCTATGAGGATATTATGGGAGACAGTGTCAAAAGCCTTGCTGAAGTCAGGATAACCAACATCCACTGCTCTACCCTCGTCCACCAAGCTATTTATCTTAGCATAGAAGGTTATTAGTTTGATTAAGCATGACTTCCCCTTCATAAATCATGCTGACTACTCTTGATCAACTTCTTGTCCTTCATGTGTTTTGAAACAGTTTCCAGGAGGACTTTCACCATTACCTTCCTAGGGATCGAGGAGAGGCTGACTGGTCTGTAGTTTCTTGGATCCTCCTTCTCACCCTTCTTAAAGATAGGAGTGACACTTGCTTTCTTCCTCAGCACTCATGGGCACATCCTGTCAGGTCCCATGGACTTGTGTATACTCAGTTTATTTAAATGTTCCCTAACCTGATCCTCCTATACTGAGGGTAAATCTTCCATGCTCCATACTCCCTTGGGATTCCTGAAGGGTGTTCTTGCTAGAAGACAGAGGTCAAGAAGGCATTACTTTAGCTTTTTCTGTGTCCTTTCTCATGAGATCCCCTGCCCTATTCAGCAGCAGACCAACATTTTCCTTAGTCTTCCTTTTGCTGCTGATATACTTGTAGAAACCTTTCTTGTTTCCCTTCATCCCTTGCAGATTCAGTTCCAGGTGGGGTCCTGATCCAATGTCAGGGGAGGTTTTGATATGATCCCAGGAGCAAGATTAAGACACAAACGAGGTCAAATGCCACATATCCTGAACAACTTTTATTATCAAAAGTAAAACGTAGTAGTGATAGGATAGATTAGAATAAAAGACAGAAATCAAGCAAGCAGTTGGGACAGAGTTGCAAGAATAGTCACCACCATGGATCTGTGGTGTCCCGAGGGTCCAAGTCTCTTGGTGTTCGGGGCGGGGGGAGGGGGGGGCGATCACACTGTGGACTTGTCTTGGCAGTCCTGTTAGACTTGCTCAAAGACTGCGGATTCCCTGACAATGGCACGTACTTGCACGTTGCTACATTCCCACGCATACGCTTCACGCGGCTCCAGCCTCGCTCTTCACACGGCTAGCACGTGGCTAGCACGCGGCTACACATGCACACACGTTCCTCGCAACTCCAGCTTCGCTCTTCTCACGGTTAGCACTGGATCTCTCACAACCTTCGATTGACCCCAACCAAGTCCTGAACACAGTGCAGCCCCTGCGAACCAGAGGTCTCTGCGGCCTCGTAGCCGCTCCCATCGTATTCAGAGGATTTTTAGCTCAGACAAGCAATCTTTGAGACAAATGTTCTACAGTTCAGTCTCTCACAGGTGGGTTTTGCTTTCCTAATCAAGTCCAAGCATGTTCGGACTGCAGCTCTACATTCTTCCCAGGTAATTTTTCTACTTTTCCACTTCTTGTACACTTACTTTTTACATCTGAGCTTTGTCAGGAGCTCCTTGTTTATCCATGCAGGCCTCTTGCCACTTCTGCTTCATTTTCTGCACATTAGGCTCAACCATTCTTGAGCTTGGAAGAGGTGATCCTTGAAAATCAACAAGTTCTCCTAGAGCCCTATTCTCTCCAGAAACATATCCCACAGGATTCTTTGAAGCAGATTCCTGAACAGGCCAAAGTCTGCTCTCCTGAAGTCCAGGATTATGACCATGCATTCTGCTTCGTTCACTGCTCTCAGGATCCTGAACGCCGTCACCTCATTGTCACTGCAGCCAAGACTGCCCCCGAACGTCACAACCCCAAAGAGTTTCTTCCTTGCTTGTAAAAATCAGGTCCAGCAGAGCATCACCCCTCATCAGGTTCTCAATCACATGTCAGGAAGCACTCCAGAAACTTCATGGATGTGTCCTGCTGTGTTGCCCCTCTAGCAAACACTGTGATCATTAAATGGATGAAAAGCTGGACATGAGCCGACAATGTGCGCTCGCAGTCCAGAAGGCCGACCGTATCCCAGGCTGCACCAAAAGAAGCATGGCCAGCAGGTCGAGGGAGATTATTCTGACCCTCTACTCTGCTCTGGTGAGACCCCACCTGCAGTACTGCATCCAGCTCTGGAACCTTCAGCACAAGAAAGACATAGATCTGCTGGAATGGGTCCAGAGGAGGGCCACAAAAATGATCAGGGGGGTGGAATGCCTCTCCTATGAAGAAAGGCTGAAAGAGTTGGGGTTATTCAGCCTGGAGAAGGCTCCAGGGAGACCTTATTGCAGCCTTTCAGTACTTAAAGGGGGCTTATAAGAAAGATGGGGACAAACTTTTTAGCAGGGCCTGTTGCGGCAGGATAAGGGGTAATGGTTTTAAACTAAAAGAGGGTAGATTCAGACTAGATATAAGAAATAAATTTTTTACAGTGAGGGTGGTGAAACATGGGAACAGGTTGCCCAGAGGGGCAGTAGATACCCCGTCCTTGGAAACTTTCAAGGTCAGGTTGGATGGGGCTCTGAGCAACCTGATCTAGTTGAAGATGTCCCTGCCCATGGCAGGGGGCTTGGACTAGATGACCTTTAAAAGTCCCTTCCAATCCAAACTATTCTATGATTCTATTCTAAAGTCCCTCATAAGGTGCAGGGCCTATGAATGTGAAGCTTACTCTAGTTGTCTGAAGCTGGCCTTATCCACTTGTTCTCCCTCATCAGGCAGTCTGTAGCAGACACACAGAAATTATCCCTGTTTGTTGGTCAGTCTGCTAATCCTGACCCATAAGCTCTCAGTTCATTCATCACCCATCCCAACACAGAGCTCCATGCA
>NW_009207548.1:88069-93386 GCF_000690835.1 Fulmarus glacialis
CTCCTTACCTACCTAGCCTGTCTTTCCTAAAAAGCTCCTATCCACCTAGTGCAGCACTCCAATCATGAGCTACCTCACCATATGCCTGTAATCCCAATAAGCTCGTAGCCCTGCAACTGCACAGAGACCTCTAACTTCTCCTGTTGATTCCTCATGTTGTGTGCATCAATGTACAGCCACTTATTCATGTCCATCTCCCAGAAAAGGTATAAAAGCTTTCCCCAAAATTCTGTCCTGTATGCACTGTCCTGTGCAACAGGATGTGGGCTGACCCCGCTTCAGCCCTGTTTTGTTGATTACAAATGCTCATATCACCCTACACCCTTTGCATGCTTAACCCAGTCTACCGTTTCCTCACTTGACTTTTGGTCATCCTCTCTCTCCCCATCATTCCTAGTTTAAAGCTCTCCTTATCAGGTTAACCAGCCTATTAGCAAAGATGCATTTGTCCCACTTAGAATCATAGAATCACAGAATCATTAAAGTTGGAAAAGACCTCTAAGATCATTGAGTCTGACCATCAACCCAACACCACCATGCCCACTAAACCACGTCCCTAAGCACCACATCTACACGTCTTTTAAATACTTCCAGGGATGGTGACTCAACCACTTCCCTGGGCAGCCTGTTCCAATGTTTAACCACTCTTTCAGTAAAGAAGTTTTTCCTAATGTCCAATCGAAACCTCCCTTGGCGCAACTTGACGCCATTTCCTCCTGTCCTATCGCTAGTTACTTGGCAGAAGAGACCAACACCCACCTCGCTACAACCTCCTTTCAGGCAGTTGTAGAGCACAATATGGTCTCCCCTGAGCCTCCTCTTCTCCAGACTAAACAGCCCTAGTTCCCTCAGCCGCTCCTCATATTGTTCTCCACTTAGTCAAGTGGATCCCATGTCCTCCAAGCAGCCCATGATCTTCAAAGGTTGTCCCATGGTCAGAGATGCCAAAACCCTGTTATTGACACCAGCTGTGCAATCAATTGTTGACCCATGGGATCCATTTGCTCCTCCTTAAGCCTCTTCCTGTCACTGGCAGGATCATGATCAAAAAGAAAACTATACAGGCCCCTCATGGCCTTCACCACTGTCCCTAAAGCCATGTAATCACACAATACTTTCCAGATCTCTCCTGGCAGTATTGTTAGTGCCCATGTGGAAGAACGGCAGGGGGTAAGAGTCTGAGGGCCAAACAAGCCTTTCAACAACATCCCAAATATAAGTGCCAGCAAGCAGTAAATGTCCCCAGAAAACAGGTAAGATTGTCAGATGGGGGCTTCTGTCCCCTCCAACAAGGAGTCTTCCATTACCAACGCTCACTGCTTCCTTCTGCTGCTCCTCCACGGCTGAGGCTCAGTCAGCATGGATGCTTCATTTAACAGAGCTCCCAGACCCTCGTCTGCTAGGAGGGCACTGAATCTTTTCCGTAGTTGCAAATCTTCAGGTGGAGCAGGAACCCTCCTCCTGGTGCCAGAAGTCACCAGCTTTCAGCCTTCAGCTTTCAGATGCTGTCTGCCCCTCCTTTGGTACAGTTAGAGGTTCAGGCTCTTAAAGCTGCAGGGTCTCAGAGAAGATCTGGTCAGCCTCTTTCTTGTCATCTCTGGTGCTGCACAACCTGCTGCTCTGCTCCTACAGCTCCTTTTTTGGCAGCACAGATCCCCAACAACTGCACACTCCATGCAGGCTAGAAGATGATCCCATTTCAGTCATTATCTAATTGTCTATTTCATCTATCAGCTATGGAAGATTTTTTCTGTCAATGTGCTGCCACTTTTCCCACATTTCTTTTTATGATGGGAATAATAACATTACTTTCTAGTCATTTACATTCTTTTTTTTTTAACTTCGTTTCTTCACTTAGAACTGATTTTTGGAGTAAGGATATTTTTTTAGTATATACTCAGGCTCTTCTCATCTTGGTTCTTCTCTCTCTTCCTTTCTACTAATTAATTTCTACTAATTAAGAGTATGTTTACAAACTGTTTTTTCCAAATACAGTGTGCCTAACACTGGAACAGGGGAGCTTCTAGATATATACTATTTTTAAAACTGTATGTATTTTAATTAGCTAAGTACCAACATTGCTTAAATATGAAAAATCTTTTCCTAATAATATTAATAATTTCATCTGGTCTAGCCTCTTACTGGCACCGATGTCTTGTTACTAGATACATATACCAGTATAAAAATTTCCAACAATTTAAGTGATTTTTAGGCTTACATCAAGATAAAATGGAGAAAACTCTATCCAACTTAAACTGATCAGTTTATGCCCTGAAGCATAAGAATTAATCGTTCTTATTTTACCGTGGTGAGCAGAATTGCAGATGCTATTCTTATTAACACAAGTGATTCTTTTTTTTTTTTTTAATCTTGACAATCTAATTTGCTCTGTCTAGTTTGTTCTCTTCAAGTAAATCCTCTGACTGATAATGCTGCAAAAGTAGAAGGGGTTTTATTATAAATTTAGTATTGCTTTTCTTCCAGTACTTCAACCTGTTCTTGCGAAGATAGACAAATCATTCCTCGAACCTCCCAGAAACATTCAAGAGTGGAACAGATAACTAGGAAAAAAAAATCGGTGTAATTAAAGGAAGAAATTAGAGAGTTTTTGAATGGGCTTTTTTTCATGCATTTAATCATGAGAGGTCATCAGAAATTCTCCTCTTTCAGCTAAGTACTGTAAGTAGCTGACCCAGGACCTCACTATCTGTAAAAGTCTGATTGGAAATATTCTGAACTATGGGGAAAAATAATTTGAATAACTAAAGAAAATGTTATTACATTCTGTAATCCAATAACGCACATCAAAGTTATTAACACTACACTCTTAACACTGATTGAACTTCACCTAAATACCAATCCGTTTTCAATTCAGATTAAAATGAATTTGGAAAATAGTTTTTGCAGAAATAGAAAGGAACATGGCCTTGTTCCAACTGAGGTGGAAACTAGAAAGTGTGGCAGTTTCTCTTCACTATTTTCAGCACGGGAAATAGTTGTCTTTGGGAAACTCTAATTTAAAGAGGGCATGTTGCATGATGAAAACAAGAGTCTATCTCATTTTTCAGCATATCTTCCACTACAACAGAAATAAAGCAACATTAAATTTTCTATATAAAGTACAAAAAAGATATTTTGAACATTTTAGATTAGAAAACCATCTTCCATTGCTTTCATGCTCATAGTGCAGAAGGTTAAATTCATCCACTGTCTTCTATAGGTGTATTTTAAGCCAACACCTGGCCCTCAGGTAACTCCATACTAAAAATACATCCTAAGAGAGCACAGTTCTCTTCTTTAGTCCTCCATCATCCATCAATTATTCATTCTCTCTAATACAGAAGGCATATTTCCTGTGTTGACAAAACTGCAGCTCCTTAAGAACACACCTGTTTTACCACAGTTGCCCATTTCAAACCCAGTAATGTAACAGCAGGACTGCTTAACCTCATAGAAATAGCAACAAGAGAAACAAGATTAAGCTAAGATTCAGTAAGAATGGTTGTTCTGCAGAGAACATTCTTGGAACCTCATTCTGTATTAAAGTTTGATGTAAGCTGAGTTCCCAAAAAAATCTAGGGCTGGTAGAAATAATCCAGTCTAATATTTGTCATTGGAATATAATAGCGACATATGACTTCTCAAAAACCATGATGGAAGGAGACAGTTACCCACTTGACATCCTTAGCATCAATGAGAGCAATGTGAAACATGCTAATTAGAAGCATTTCAAGCAAAAAAAGGTCTACTCTGGCATTGGTGATAATAAGTATGTAGGGTGAAGAGCCCTCACCATGGCACGCTTCATGGAAATTCATTCCACTGACTGAAAATCTATTTCAATGGATGTAGCACATACCCAGATTCCAAAATAGACTGTTAACAACGTGCAACAGTCACATAGTGCTTTGAGCAAACAAAATAATATTGTGGCAGGGAAAACATAGCCACCTGATTTTAAAGACAAAAAATGCAAATCATAACATGATGACTAATGAATAGAAAGAACAACAGGGAAGGAACAACAGAGAAAGAACCTGAAGCTTATCAGAGTTGAGGAAAAGCCATAGAAATATGCTTGGTGTCTTTTTCACAAATGACCTACAAAATTTGCACAGAGGGACATGGATCTCACCCAATCTCTGGAAAAAAAAAATTAAAATGTAAAAAAGTAAAACTTGGGAAGTTTCTAAAAAATCTTACATACATGAAGAAACCTACACCAGTAGGCCACAATCCTTATGCTGGCAATATAAGAAAAAGAAAAAAAAACCACCTATGAAAGATCAATGAAATAGAAATCAATACAGAAAATGGAGAACAAAAAAAAAAAAAGAGAGAGAAATTCTGATTTGAACTGAAAAGCACATTTTAAGTCTCTATCATAGGGAAAAGAAACTGAAGGCAAACTGCAGCAGCAGAAAAAAAGAGTAGTGCAAGAGACAGTGTGATTCAGCATTTCTAGTGGCTAATATTACTAATGTCACCTCAAGCTAGGCAAAGAGTTTTGTAAGGCGAAACAGAAAACCAAATGGGGTGGATGTTTATGCAGGATGTGAAAAGCTGCTATACATTTTTTCTACTCTTTTTTGGACCCATAGTTTGAATGATCATGTCAGCAAAACACTTGAATGCTATTCCAGATGAGCAATATCTGGACATTCTAGACAATCAGTCTAGAAGAGCTAAATGCTGCAATACTGAGCAACACTTTCATAAAACCCCAAATAATCTGTAAAAATAGTATGCCACACCTGGCTCAAACTCATTTATGACAAAACAAATGCCCTTGAAATCCAAGGACAACCAATGTTTCTTTAGAAAATCATCAGGAAGTTACGCTAATTAACCTTTCTAAGTCTATAAAGCCAACAGTAATAGCAAAGACTAGAGAGGCCTCAAAATATCGAGCCCTCAGCAATATTTAGGGAAAAAAGCAATACAACACCAGAGCAAAATGAGAATGTTCAAAAGGTAATGCTAGTGGAAAAAAGAGAAAAATTATGGCTTTTGAAAATAAATTAGTCAAAAAATTATGGACACTTGGTGAAAACACTCCATTACCTATGAAAAAGAAAAACATTTTATGTTTGTGGGACAGCTATTCAGGCCTATATCCCAAATCCCACACAAGTCTGTCAAAAAGAAACTTGTGCAGAAACGTAGATACTCATTAAAAAACTAATTACAAACCTTAGCATGGAGAATGGCGTATTTGATCTCCACACCATAAAGCATGTGGAAATAGCAGCAAGTGCCAGAGAGGAAAGGAACAGATTCATTTTCATCCCTTGGAGCATTACTGACACAGGAAAAC
>NW_009207548.1:93417-99480 GCF_000690835.1 Fulmarus glacialis
CAGGAATGAACAAGGACATAAAGCAATTCTACAGTTTCTGTTGTTCAACCATATTAATTGCCATGTCCAGGCTGGAGTTAGAATGAATAGTACAATGAAATCACAGCTGATGAAGTTTAACTCCTGTATGACTGTCTGTTTAACCCAGGATTTTCATTACACAGAATGTTATCCTCATACAATATAAGAGTATTTGCATAAAATTATGCATTTTAATTTAATAAATATTGAACAGTCACTTGTAAAATAAAATGACAACTTAAGTTCGGTTCAAATTCTCTAGAAAACTTCTTATACATCTTCAACTTTATAGTAACCTCTTATTTATATTAAGACAGTTTGGGCAAGCTTGAATCAAACCCAGTTTAGAATACAATCCCGAAATCTGCTTGTTGTGGCAGAACAAAAAAGTCTAATGTGAACATACTGTATTCAATCTAAGTCTTTCCAATTTAAAGGTTAACTATCAAAGTACATTGCATATAAATACACACATTATAATAAATATATCTCTGTATAAATATAAATACATGTATAAATGTATAACACACACATGAAAACAGCAATGTCAAGCCTACAAAAAAAAGCAATAATGTCAAGCCATATATACATCCATAAAAGAAAACAAATGGTAATGAAACTTTGCTTCTAACGTTTTCTGATCTTCAGAAATCTTCCTGTGATATTTTTATTTTAAATATGAGGTCCCTGCTACAGGTATGTATACAAGACCCAGTTTGTTCTTACAATCTTTATTAAATCAAGGAGTCAAGAGACATTAATGTCCTGAAGAGATAAATGGTAAATTCCCATCTGAAGAGTCTGAAAAAATGCATTTTCTGTATTAGATTGACACAAACGAATATATACCAGCTTTGAAAGGTACCACACTAAAGTTCTTTATTAATCCAGATCATAGCAGCAACATGGTCTCATTCTGGGCTGGGATTAAGCTCTTCTGTAGATGAAAAGATCATTCGAATTGTACCCATACCTAATTCTTGGCCTGCACTTGGAGAGAAGTATGACAGTGGGGTCAGTTACTACCATCTGTAAAGGGGATATGAAATGGTTGTAGTTCTGAAGCTCACTTCACCTCATTTATTCTCTAAGCCTTCAGGAAAGAAGGACTTTCTTCTTTCATCACTGCTCTCATTCTGGGTCCAGCTGGGTCGGAGCCCTAAGGCAGACTATCTGTGAGGATAGCAGCATACTTCAAAATCTGAAAAATCACTAATGAGTCAAGAAACTTCAGGCAAACCTTCCTTTATTCTTCATGTACAAGAAGTAATCAGAAATACTCGATGAGCTATAGAGGTCTTGCTTCCAGACAAAGCAAGATAGGCAACATAAGAGAAAAGACAGCAAATAATATTCATCCGGTCACCATAGTTAATAAGTAGATGCTGAAGTTCATTGCCAGTCTATTACAGCTGGATCAATTTTTTTTGTCCTAAGGAAGAGTCTTTTCACTTCTTTCAAACAGATACCCTGCTCACAGTGTGGTTATTTTCTTTTACTTTAAATTTGGGGAGGTGAAGCAATAAGATAACTCATTTAATGTTTTGTGGCTGGAAGAAATGTTTTGTGGCTGGGGTGAATTCTGAACTATATCCTAGGGATAGTACTTAAGCAGGAGATGGGAGAAGGATGTTAGAAAAGCGCAGGTATTGGGATTACAAAGCATTCTTGAAATAAATGTCCTTGAAAGAAAGATGCATACCACTTGATGTACACAGTGAGCTCAGTCTGCAGAGAATGGGACCTCCTCACAAATGCAACTTTATAATCTATGTGCTAGATAAGCCATACAAAAAGCTGCCTAATAATTATAACACTTCTATATATTTTTAATAGTCTTTTCAATAGTTATGTTTGTATGTGGTAATTTACAGAAAACGGGGGTTTAATAAGGTATTTAAAATCATGTAAGTGTTTTGGTTACGCTGTAAAAAGAATCAGCTATATGAATATTAAAAAAAAAAAGTTTTTCTAGAATATTCCTGCAGTGAAATCCATCAAGACTAACCAATTCTCAGATAACTCCTCTCAACAGCTTTTCTTTTGTCAGCTGTCATCAGCAAATGTCTGTAAAAAGGATATTTTTATTGTGAAGTAAGAATTTTTACAGACAAAATTATTATTAACTATCTTTTCAGACATCAAATGTTTTTACACATTCAGCACTGGCTCACAAGCTCATTCAATAGAGTCCGAGTCCTCTTTACTTTTTTCTTTTGTGGACAAAGCTGCTTTCAAGCTGCAAGAGATTTATGGGATGACAGTGGCTGTGGGATTAAGATTGCTTGCTGCTTAAAAGTTACTGGTACCCTACTGTGTTACTAAGGGTCTGTTTCCAAAATATTGATCATTTAGTCCTAAATTCCTCTAATGGCATACAAGTCTCCTAGTATTTAAAAGTCTGTTTAGTGGTGCTGCAGAATACTTTCTTCTACAAGATTAAATCAGTTTATTCAATGACTTTCTTATCTAGCGAGGTTTGAATGCCATTTTAAGCATTAAACCACTCTGTCTTAAACATTTTGATATTCATAATTCCCCTCAGGACAGTCTCTCTCCTGTCCTATGCACCATCTGCTTTCAGGTATCCTTTCATCTTTTTCTTGTCATCAAGTATTGCTGTGTCTTTGATAGCTCCAAAACATTTCTCAAGCAAAGTGTATGTCTAACACAGATATTTTTGAAGGAAAAGGTGGATACAGCCATTACATTGAACCATGCTCTTGTCACTATAGTTGTATTCAGCCTCTCTCCTGGGCCTCAGAATCCATCAAATCTCTCTCTAATGCTCCAAGAATCACAGGCTGTCACTAAGTTGCAAGCCCACAGAAAATATTGGCATAATGTCATCATCACCTCTGTAACGCTCTGCTTAAATCATTTTTTATGTAACTGGGAGTGTCCTATATCTATGACAGCACTACGTCAGCTTAATTCACCAGCTGTAAGTTACAATAGGGATGGTTGCACATCCATTGGCATATTTGCAAACTGAAAAGTGCTAAGACTGTTTACAAATTGTTAGCTACCATTTAAGCTAAGATCTCTTACTTAGCAACATTACATCCATGTATTTAAATAGCAAAATTTTAAGTCTTCCTATTATTAGAAAATGCCTGGCATGCTTTTTGCTGCTAATTTAATCAAATAAAATTCATCAAACCTCATGACTACTTAAGCATTTTTTTAATTCTATGTGGGAATGGAGAGACAGTGTTCCCTACAGAAATACTGCACTGTCTATTTAATTTTATTTAAACTATTTTTAATTTAAAGTATTTTAGAAGTTTAGTCATTATTTTAATTATAAAAAGGCTGTAGCAAATTTATGTTAGCATTTTGATTACTTTAATATGAATAAATGTTAACAGTTCGTCAACTGAAAAACATTTCAGTAAACTCACAGTGGACTTTATTGAAATGACTTGTTCTGTGTCTTTTATCCTGTTTGAAATTTTGTCAAATACATATGTTCCAGGGCAATGGTTTAATCTCCACAAAATACATTTTCCAGCAGAGCAATGTTCTGCCAGTTCTACAAGTAAAAAGCATTTTAAGGACAAGACTATTCTAATACCCCTATTCCCCATTCCAGAAATTATTCCTAATGGCTTTTAGCTAGGAGTCTGAAAACAGTTCACAGTCCCTAAAGACACTTGCACAGAAGTGTTTTATCTGGGATTAAGGAAAGAAATTAGCATGACTACTACAAACCACAGGTGCTTGACTTTCGACTAATGAGGTAATCACAGCTTTCTGATCACCCACTGTTATCTCTTAACTTTTAGCTCCTACAACTTTTTATTATTTTACAAGATCTATAGAGATTACCTACAGATTCTAAAAACTGCTCCTCTGATTAAATTTGTTATAATCAAGTTTAATGCCTTCTGTGATACGAACTTTGTTCTAAATGTTTTTTTGACGGTTGATGTTCCTTGTGTTTCTTAAAAGAATTATAAAAAAAATTGGCTCCATTATTATCTTTAGCCTGGGCATCTGGGGTCTCGGAATTAACATTAATCAGAATTTATGAACCCTGCCATTCAGTTGTAAGGTCCTTCTGGGTTTAGATCTAAAACACAATTAAATGAAAATCCCTTCATTATTTTGTAGCTAGAGAGTCACAAGAAAGATGAGTATGTAGCCTCTAATGCCCAGAAACTTATTGACAGAATTTGATAAATAAGATGAGTTGTTCTGTCTGCACTTAGAACCTTTCAAACCAGCCAGAGAGTGGTAATTTTTTGGTTGATGGGTGCATTGTTATAAGTTATGATGTACTATTATTCTGACACTTTAGATAAGGTGTTTTAGAATGTGGGAGAAATAAGTGCTGTAGAATTTTCATTACAATTACAGTACACAATTCTGTAATGTCCTTCTTTCTAGCGTGTACTGCCATTATATAGAAATGGAAGTATGTAATTTCCCTCAAAGACAAGATCAGTGCTCCTTTAACCTCCTATCCTGTCCCTCTCCCAATACAACAGATTAAAACAGTCTATGGAGAAGAGAAATTGTTTTGAGGATGGGAGATTCCCCTTCAAGCTAAACTTTCAGTTCAGCTCTTAGTGAAAGTTTAATGCAAAACCAGAAGAGCTCTACAAGCTTTATTAGCTAAATGAACTACAACTTGGGCTGAACTGGACTTGAAGAATTAATAAATCCTTGACAGTTCACTAATTCCTACATTGTTTCCATCCACACAATTCCATATCAGCAAAATCAAACGTTTCCATCTCCAAAGTTAGCATCTGCTGAGCAGGATTTCTCTCACATAGCTAGTCTCAAATCCATTTTAAGGCACTAAAAGTAAATCTAGGATTAGATTATCACTTAAATCAGAGGATTAGGTTCCTTTTTGCATGAAAGTTCTTGTAGCTCCCTAGTTCTCTTTTTTAATCTTTCAAGGTGTTCCTGACACCTCAAGACACTTACATCCTGCAAGGTTAATTCTACCAACGCTAGCTGTTTGAAGAAAACATCTTCCATCAGACTATTACCCATTTTCCTTCTCACATAAGTCTGAGAAAGGACTTACCCATCAGGAAAAAGGATAACATTAATTAATTAAACAATCATATTAACAATGGGGGTGGGGGCAGGGATTGCATTGTCCGGTACAAAAATGTTCTAACAATAACTGCCTCCCTGTTTCCCATACTGCAGTAAAAGTTTTCATTGACAAGTTTGCCAAAATTTTTTGAAAGAAAAACTCTTGTTTTCTCATTAAATAAGCATTTACCAGTCTTACCTTCAGCCTAATATAATCATCTGTTTTCTTTCACTTCCTGTGCCTACAGCTCCTTGGTCTGAAAGGTTTTTGAAGCTGCCAATGGTCTCACACAAACATAAAGGACCAATTTCCTCTTCCCCAAGAAACAAAAATGAAATATAGGCTTGTGCTGGGTGGTTTCAAGGATTAGCCTAGAAAAGTAGTACATTCTCTCACACTGCAACAAGCAAGAAGGGAACCTTTATGAGAAAAAAGTAAAGAGCGAAAAAAATTTACATTAAGTTCTGGAAATCAAGCTGAATGTCAAATTTGGAGTCTAGAATAGAAGTCCAAAATCCTGATACAGTTGGAGAGACTTCTATGGAAAATTCTGTTATTTTGGTCTTTCCCATACTACCGTGAAACATGTTGAACTTATTTTTCAACAAGCTTCAAGTGCAATTTTAGAAATTATCAAACTGAAAGGGAACAGAAGCGGCTGTTTGGATGCTCATTCAAAACCTGTCGTTTATGCTACCCACATTCAAGCATCAGCCAAAATATTGAATGTCCTGACGCAGCCTAAGAACTGACTGAATTTTTCCATATAGGTGGGTTTTACAAAGATAAAATTACACGTGTTCAGCTATGACCTTTTCAAAATTTAGTATAGGAATAATTGGTGCTTCAGAAGTCTGACAGGGAATTTGCCTGCTCCAGGTGTCAGTTATACTTGTAATAATATATAGCATCAGAAGCCCATACTTCTCTAAGGATAAAAAAGAAATGCAAGATCAGAGGTAGAAATGCATGACACAGGAAAG
>NW_009207548.1:99511-105558 GCF_000690835.1 Fulmarus glacialis
CAGTCACCTCATGGTACTTAATTTGCATGACATTAGAAAAGTGTAGAGCTGAATCCAGTGGACAAGAAGTAATACTACACGTTGATTAGCTTTCAAGTGAGTAGTTTTAAGCATGTACCTTGTTGTACTTCTAAGCATGTTTCTTATCCCTACTGAAAAAGGTCATCTTTTGCATATTCCTTGTACACTAAAAATACTAAAACAAGGCATTTTGCATTTCAGTCTACCTGGTCATACACTCGCCCTTGCAAGACTCCACTTTAACTGCCATGCTTTATTTATGCTATTGAAAAAACAGAACCACTGCTTACCTAAACCCAAGGGGCGCAACAGGGCTCTCTTCCTCTGCCTCCATTTCTTCCATGTTCTTTCAGAAGTGGGAAAGAAGGGAACTTCCAAAGTGCACTCTTCCTGAGAGAAAGTGAATGGAAAAATCCCCCATGACCTTTGATGATAATTCCCCAATAGCATTGTCTAAGCAAATAAGTTAAATCATTTGAAACATTTAAGACAATGAAACATCACATCAATCTTTAAGGTCAAATCTATAACTGTCTTATCAAGAGTCTGTTTCTAAAGTAGTCTTGTAGTTTAAGAAAGACATGTGGCAAAGCACCCGAGGTTGTGATATTCAGCTCATAATCACAGTCTCAGTATGATGGTAAGGTAAAAAAGAACGTTAAAAAGGCAATTACCGGTTCCAAGCTTTCATTTTCTTTACAAAGAAAATGTATTTCTCTTGCTCCAATTTTCAAACTCTCCGTGGTCCCATCAAAATTCCCTGAACATACATGTGCTTTCTACTCCTCTCTTAGTGCCCTTGTTCCAGCTAGTCCAACTCACCAATTCCTTCAGGGAGGTGGGATGTGAAATTAGCTAAGTAGGAGGAAAAAAGAGAGGTGGGATAAGAAAAAGGAAAGCGAGAAGGCATGAAGACTGCCCTGGCAGTGGACAGAGACCACTGCAGTCTACAGACCATTCCAGAACATGTCTCATATAGCTGGAGAGAAAAATTCATAATCAGCTTGCTTATTTTAAAATAATTATTGTTCAAGAAACCAATAATAAAAAAATTGTCTATCAGATCTGTTATAAAGAAAGAGCATATAAAGTTTAGCTGTACAATATGAAATTATTTCTGCCCTTTACAGGCATAATAGGATACACACCACAATTGCAAGACAGCATATTATTTCTCAAATAGCATAAAATACCCTTCTTTCCACTACAATCTTAAATAGCCTGTATTTTCCTCTGGGGTTTTAGTGCACCTATCATGCAGTACCGAATACTACTATATGCATTCTGGACTTGGGGCCCATTAAAATAATGTAGTCAAAAGGTACACTGTAAATGATTCTTACACAACATAGAGCAGAGTAAATATAGCAAGAATACTAGTGGAAGTGTTTTGATATATGCACGGTTTTGAGGCTTATTTTAACTGCAAGTTGGTTAACTACATTAGCCCATCTATTGATGGGCTAACGTTGTGCTGCCTGGTAACAAGGAATTGTTTGCTCAGACTAGCCACTAAATTAGTAGATTATATAGAATAGCAAGTTTATCACAGAGATAAATTCTGTCTTCTACTGAGATTCATTTAGCAAAGGAAAAGAGAGAGGCAACCAGTGACCACCCCTGATTCTTAAACTCCCCTTAATCTTTCCTACGCTCAGGTTAAACCTGCCTCTAATGTTAAATAAGAGCCTGTGGCTACTCAGGGTAAGATTTGTCGCACTACTAATCATCTAAAACTTTAGTGTCTAGTCCACATTCATCATCTAGGCTCTAGTCAATGGAGAAAAAGAGCCCTCTTCAGCAGACAATTTATCTAATTTTAAAACAGGTTTCTAAAAGAGATGAGATGAACTACCCTCGGAGGGGTTCTGACTTACTCCATGGACCGAAGAGGGAGTTGAGGCAACTTCCTCTGATGAGAAGCCCTGTTTTCAGCCTGACTCAGGTGAGACTAATACCATCTTAAATGATCAACTGGCACTTGTCTGCCTGTCATAAACTTTTGAGGGGCCACCTGCAACACCACCCCCACCCCCCACCACAGAGTTTCCAGACAGGCAGCTGGCGTTGGACTTGTATCTCTGCAAAACTTAAGCAGCACTATCTGTGAAAAATGTCACTCTGCTGCTACAGTTCCATAGCTGAAAATTAATGTTACTGAAATCTGCTGAGTGACATCAGGGCACTAATGATGTCAGAAAAGAATTCAAATAATGATTATACAAAAGGAGTGTAGTTAAATTCTCCATGAATGTGACTCATCTGATCAAGCCCTCATACATGACATGTCTACAGTACAAAAATCCTTCATACAGTTTTTTAATACTCTCAGTCTCCACAGAATACATGCATTGAATATCACACACCTTATACACATATACGTCTTACACTTTGTGAAAATATTGCAGTGTCTGCTCTCACTATCCACAATACGAACTATCTTTCAAGTTGTGACAAAATGTTCCCAAATAGTGCCTATTCTTCAAAGGTTATAGTTTTTCTTACAACTTTTTTTCTCTTTGATGTGCATTATGTTTTCAAGTGTTCTTCTCCTTCACAAGTCCAAAGAATCCAAGGGTCAGGTTGAGACCCATACATTGTCATTGAGGAATGTATACTGCATAGTGTTCAATAACAGTGTGACTGGGTGAATCCTGTCTCAAAATCTCTCCAAGGTTTGTATTCTCTGTGAAGTTTTAATTCAGGTGGGTTACCTAACTCTTTTTTTCCCACTTTGTCTCAATTTTTCATATAACTTTAAACATGACCACTGTATTTTATCCTTCTCATCCTTTTTCTCAGCAGCCAGCCACTCCAAGTGAATTTCTACTTAGTACAACTTTCTTCCCAGGTTCTCCACCTGTAAATTAGCAAAGCATTCCTACTATAGCATTTGCCATTGGCAACTCAGGATTAATTATTCCAGGATTGCCAGCCATATTACTTTAATATCACATCCAAGATGTCCACCACATGTCCATACCAAGCTGACCATGGCATTACTTGTTAGCATTGCTATGTTAACTACTTGTATTTGTTGTGAATTCCCACTTACAACCACTCACAAATGCCACTTGCAAGTTCTCTACATTATAAAAATTCTAGCGGAAAAGGAAAAGTAGAATTTAAAAATTTTACCAATTAATAGGTTGTAAGATTGCTTATGCAAGAAAAGAGTTTAAAAAATGTTCAGTTCAAGAATGTCAAAGCACTTCATTTCTCATGGGTGTTCCCTCAGTATTGGCTTTATTCACAGGACTTGTGATTCTGGATCCCAAATATCTCTGCTGTCCTTTGAAGTTATGATCCTTGTCTCTACCATAGTCTCTAAATATTTTTTACACCTCCAGATTTACACAATCCACAGTGGGAGCTGAGCAAAATAGAGGCTGGCTGGGGAACAGTTTTGATATATGTTTGAGTTTTGAGCTTATTTTAACTGCAGGTTAAGTGCCGTCATTGGGGCTTTCACCAACATGTGAAAACATTGATTGAGCCCCCAGACACTTTAGCCATACTTGGAATCTGAAACTGAATGATCTTGTAAACTAATTCTCAACTGAGATTTCATTTCACTTTAGCTAATGAGTTTCATGACTGATTATCAGGAACCAGATAAACAGTAACATGTACAGAAGTGGATAACTTCTATAATTTTATAGGAAATTTCTAGACAAGGCTCTAAGTTTGAGATTGTTGAAAGAGGTTACTAAAATAACATTTGGCATTCTGTTGACCCAGTCTGATTCTGATACTGATTTAAAGTATCTGCTTAAGAAAGCAAATCATCATAGAATTGTAAATAATCTGCTCATATTACAAAAAAAAAAAAAAAAAAAAAAGAATTATTTAATAGAATACAGTAAAACTAGATCAGTTCATGTTTCTTGTCCAGTGCATATGGGATCAAAAGAACAGAAGTAATGAATCCCTACACACTGCACCTGGCTTTTTAGCTTGCTCCAATAACTCAACACCACAAATGCAGGGAAGACAGATTCTCTGGTAAGACACTGCAAGAGGTGGTGAAAAAGGCAGCCTTGCTTTGTATCCTGAGCCACATCCTGTTTCCACATGCTATGCAGGGAGGAAGAGGTATCTTGCAACCAGCTCTCTTGGAAAATGCTCTCCTTCAGGGCCAAGGGAAGAAATTTTTGCTATCTTGAACTGAATTAGTCCCCTGACACTTTTCCAGTTTGATATATTGACACTGTCGTAACACATGGATCTTGATAAAGGTGCAAACACAATCCTAGTTGGTTAGCAATTTTATAGTGTAGGGCAAAAATGGAATTGGAAAACACTGATATCATAATTCCATTTGTAACATTGTTTTACATGGAAGGTTTTCTGTGTTTAAAATATACCCTTAATTGTGAGAATGCAAGATAAGCCTTTATACTGAAGATTCAACCAAGTGAGAACAAGACAGTGAAGGGTCTGTTATTTCTGTAGATGTCAGACATCCTCATGTTTTCATCTTAACATGTTATCTGCTTTGTTGTCTTAGTTTATGTCATTAGCCTCCCTGGCATATTTTCTACTCCCTTAAGTGCAATACAAGATAAACACTTGCAATAACTACCTTTTTATTTGGGGGGAATAAGTGCATTCATCAAATAAATGTGTTTTGAAATAAACATAACAGATATTAACAGGTAAAATCCAACTTACGCACTCTATATTATTTTAAGGCTTCTGCTTGAAATCATAGTTTATTATCATGTAATGTGCCCATTTTACAATTAATTAATTTAGTCCTAAAGCTGGAGAGAGAGGAGCACTTGCAACTCTCACTATATAACTGCAAGAAAAATACTTTGTAATGTTTCCCCAGATACAAATGCCAATCGCCTGTTAGCTCAAACAAGCCTTGCCTGAAAGCTTGAGGAAGGAATTTACACTTATAAAGGATAAAAAATTTGCCTTAGGAAGCAAAGGATTGTCCAGGAATTTAGGATTCCATTTGCACTAAACTGTAATAATCTATTTGTCCCTGTCCTGCTGCTTAGTTTGTGGATCCACCTACAATCCATATGAATCAACAGATATTTTTGCTTGGCCAATTTTCACCTCCACAGTGCCATAACTTCTATTAACTGCTGTCAGCCATCGTAATTAGAAATCCATAAGAAGAAAGAGTAATGCCAGCATTCAGGCATATTAATACATATTAATTCACATCTAGGTTATAGTAACTTCCTCTTAGTATCTGAAGTAAATAAAAAGCTAGATGATCCTCCCAGTTCATGTCCTCCCAAGCTCTGGGTGCTGGAACCCCAGAGACCTCCTGAGCAGGGTTACTGGCATAAAAGATTTGTCTTCACCACTCATAAATCCACTAAAAGCACATCTTGCCATTACATATGAATGCTATCTTTAAAGTTTATCATGATAAGTGAAAAACACTTTCAGATCCACCAAGACAAGGATCACATCACCTATTATTTAATAGATTTTACCTAGAGCAACCATGACAAGTTTATGCAGAAACACAGTATCAGGGAAAAATAATTTTTCATTTCTTTAACAAGATTTGGCAACTGAAAACAAAGAGAAGATGTTGATCCGGTGGTCAACTAGACTGGACAATTTTACTTCAAAAAGCAACTGGGTCTGGTTTTCATAAGTACCCAATCATCCGGCAATCCAGCTGTTCTTATTTCAGTTTTCTGATATGATTTATTCAGAACACAAAGGGAGCTTGGGCCTCTCACAACCAACAGGAAAAAAAAGGCTTGCTGGTGAAGTATCCAAAATTTCCATTTCCACAAAGGAGAATTTTCCAATCACACTAATAAAAAATGTTTCAGCTAAAAAGTCCGCACCTTATTTTGCTTGATGTATTTATTCTAAATTGAAGGATATACCCCTGCAAGACAAACTAGTTTATGAGATGATTTCTTCCAACCTGCCAGGGTTTATGTTATAACTTTGAATGAGATAAAGAAATGCAACCAGTGAAAAATGGAAAGCCCAGAAAATAAACGCTTAATCTAAAAACTGTTTTTTCCTTTATATATATA
>NW_009207549.1:0-7981 GCF_000690835.1 Fulmarus glacialis
CGGGAGTGTTGATCTGCTTAAGGGTAGGACAGTTCTGCAGAGGGACCAGGACAGGCTGGAACGATGGGCTGAGGCCAACTGTATGAGATTCAACAAGGCCAAGTGCCAGGTCCTGCACTTCAGCCACAAAACCCCACGCAGCGCTACAGGCTTGGGGAAGAGTGGCTGGAAAGCTGCTCAGAGGAAAAGGACCTGGGGGTGCTGATCGACAGCCGACTGAACATGAGCAGGCAGTGTGCCCAGGTGACCAAGAAGGCCAATGGCATCCTGGCCTGTATCAGAAATAGTGTGGCCAGCAAGAGTAGGGAGGTGATCGTGCCCCTGTACTCGGCCCTGGTAGACCACACCTCGAATACTGTGTTCAGTTTTGGGCCCCTCGCTACAAGAAGGACACTGAGGTGCTGGAGCATGTCCAGAGAAGGGCAATGAGACTGGTGAAGGGCCTGGAGAACAAGTCTTATGAGGAGCGGCTGAGGGAACTGGGGCTGTTTAGCCTGGAGAAGAGGAGGCTGAAGGGAGACCTCATCGTGCTCTACAACTACCTGAAAGGAGGTTGTAGTGAGGTGGGTGTTGGTCTCTTCTCCCAGGTAACTAATGATAGGACGAGAGGAAATGGCCTCAAGTTGTGCCAAGGGAGGTTTAGATTGGACATTAGGAAAAATGTCTTTACTGAAAGAGTGGTCAAGCCTTCGAACAGATTGCCCAGGGAAGTGGTGGTGTCACCATCCCTGGAAGTATTTCAAAGACGTGTAGATGAGGCGCTTAGGGAGATGGTTTAGTGGGCATGGTAGTGTTGGGTTGATGGTTGGACTCGATGATCTTAGAGGTCTTTTCCAGCCTTAACGATTCTATGATTCTATGATTCTATGAGAAGGTGAAATGCAAGATTTTTATTGTTAAATAGAAGTAAAAAAGTGAATCTGTGTAGGTGGAAATAAGTGTGTGAATAATAATGAGAATACAGTCATCTTTCTTATTTAGATAATTTTCTATGGGAAAAAAGTGTTTTTGTTGTCTGCCTTCAAGCATGAAGGATTATGTAGGTTAAAGAATAGCAGCAGTTTATTGTAGAAGTATGTCTTCCTTGAACTTGTTGAGTTATTCTTTTTTTCTGGTAACTTCGACAAATATATTTATATGCAGAGATTGTTTCAGATCCTGAAAAAATAATGAAATCTAAAAAGGAAAATTTGCCCAGATTTTGGCTTTCCTCAGCAGAATGACCTCAAAGTCTGCTCTAGGAAGTAAACTTTGTGTGAATTGGTGTTATGAAAAATGTGAGTAGCTGAAGGGGGTCAGGAGCAGGACTGATCAGTATCAGATTCAGATATCTGGTTTAACTGTCAATAACAGTGTCTGTGTGTGAGCTATGTGATTAAGCTTTGGTTTTAGCCAACGGAGATTTAGCTAAAATAGTCAATGATGTTTAGCATGTGATTTACTAGATCAAAGGTACAGACTTAGCTCATTCAATTACACATATATGTCTAAAGATAGTCAAAATTCTCTGGAGTACCCTGCTGGGCATCCAGCTGCCTTTCCAAAATACTACAGGTCCCCTATACCTGCAACCCTGTTGATGATGTTTCAGACACCTACAGCATTGCAAAAGGTACCCATATGCAGGTGACTGAACAGAGACATAGTCTGCCCTAGTATGAGGTGAATAGCTCTGCAGTCTCAATAGAGATGAAGATACTGACCGTATGTGTCCATTATGACTGTAATGGAAGCTCAGGCACCTAGATCACTTGTAGATACCTAAATCTGGCTGTCTGAATTAAATCTGAATCACGCCTGAAATACCTGAAACAGCTAACTGTGACAAAATGAGCTTATTTTATATATCATCTTCACTAATTCCGCTGGGGGCACTTCTATGTAAGCCCCACTGTACCATACAGAAAAAAATGTGGGTGGAACTGCTGGAGGACATCATGTTGCAGACACTGGTTGGCTACTGTTGAGACTGAATCCTAAGAAGATCCCAGTTGTACTGCTGGTTAAAGGTGGAGTTGTTGTATGTTCTTTTCTCCCCAGGTCATACTGTTGAAAATGAGGAAAGCTCTCTAAAAACAATTGGTGAACAACCAGAAAGGTGGTGAAAATGCTATTCATAAAAATGTAGAATAATTAGATTATGTCTTAAAATTTTCAGTTTTACTATACCTTATCAAAGAATTTTAGATTTCATTCGAAATGCTCAGACAGGCTGAATACAGATCTGAACTCTAAAAATGCTTGAAGCTATTAACTTCTAATCCATTCTGACCTTTATTTCAGTCTCACTATCTGTCGCTCTTTCTCTTAGAGAGGGAAATTATTGTCTGAACCTTTCCTTGTTATTGTTCTCCATGACATTTCTCCCTTCCCATACATTTTATAACCTGTTTTCATTTTTTACTTATTTTCTTCTTTTTTTTTTTTTTTTTTTCAATTATAGCATCTTGCAAAGCTCTTTTAAAACTGAGATTATTTTCTTGGTGTTTTTTTTTTTTTTCTTGATCTCTTTTCTTGGTATAATTTTACCCAATATCTTTCCTGCCATTATACCTTCTACTTTATACTATAGCTTCTATGCAATTTCTATTTTGATATCTAAGAACAGAATTACTCTTAACTATGCTTGCATTTCCTGAATTGTTTTTTTTTTTGTTTAGCCTTTTATAGTTAACAATTTTGTGGTGTTATTTTAAATACAGTATAAAAATCCTTAAAAAATAATGCACAATGGTAGTTTGATGCAAAAAATCCAATGAATACTGTTTCCTTTCAGTAAATGTAAGAAAACTTCTATTACATGTGAGAGAGCATGTTACATTACAGAGGGCACAAGACTTTAAGACTGAAACCAAAACATTTTTCACACAGAATCATCTCCATTTGAAGGAGAAAACTTTGATACTCTGATTTGTTCAAGGCTTTGTGTCCCAAAAAGACTGTTTTTCCTGAACTACACCATTTAGTTTAATTTTAAAAGTAATTCTCTCTTTCTATAAATCTTGCTTTGCTTAAGAGTTTTATGAGAAAGGATCCAACAGAGAAATCTCACACTTTTCAGCTTGGCAAAAGTCATTCACATAAACAAACCTAAGGCTTTTTCAAGCTTGGTATAATTGCTAGTTTTTCTCTTTCATGGCACTAAATAATAATAAACATCTCTTCCAGTGCCTGCTGAAGGTGATGCAATAACACTTGCATTAAAGTCTATTCAACAAACCATTTTTTCTGTACATATCTCAGAAATATAATGTTAACTGATTGAATCACACAAAGTGCAATATTTTTCAAATAATCTTATAATATTTGATGTATATCAGGTCATGTCATCATATCCATATGTTACTAGTAGTCAACTTTCAAAATGTTCTCAGAACAATAAGTAATCTGTTGGACTGTTGCATCCATTCCCCTGTCCTCTTGTGCAACATACAATGTAAGTGTCCCTAAGTCACTGCAGTGGAAACCAGCACGTTAGCTCTGTCAGAATGTAAAATGGATTAAACTTGCTATCACAAAAAAAACAGTCTACTGAGCAAAAGATTATTTCCCCTTTTCCATAGCTTTGATAGAGTGAGCCTTTTAATGGGGATGCAACATTATAATACACAACCTAAAATCTGGGTTTTGAATGACCATGAAGTTAACAAATATGGAAGAGTCTGTGCCCATCGTTCTTTTTTTAAAACATAGATAAAATTTCAATTTCTTATTTACAGTAAGTGAAAAAATAAGATACAAGAAAAAAAAGTGTTTTTTTCTCTTGTATTTTCTTTTAATTTCTAGACAGATACATAGACAACTTACATTTGCTTACTTTGTGGTTTTATCTGATGTTTTCATTGAAAGTTGCATGTCTGAATGTTAGACAAGCTGTTTATCAAAGAAATGCAACTTTACAGCAGAAAAAAAGAATGGATCATGTTTCAGTCCATTATATATTATTTCAGAAATGAAAGAATATATGACCTTGCATTCTAGCTAATATTCTGGATACTTATTGAAATTTATATTTTTCATAAGTTTGTGAAAAAATATGCAATGTCTATAGAGTGATAAGCTTCATTAAAAGAAATGTATCCAGCTCAAATATTCAGTCTATTAAATTCTATGCAAGTACTATATTAGTGATATTTTAATTACATTCCAGATATGTTACATTTAAATATATTGTTTTCTTATTGTTACATTACATTTATAAATAACATGATTGTGTCATCTCCAGATATGAAATTCAATTATCATGCTATTCCATCAGCATAAGATTATCATGTGGTAAGAGTCCATTGCTGGCCTGGAAGAAAGCAGGATAATAAGAAACCAAGGAAGTCTAAAATATGTACAGAAAATTAATACTATAAGGATCTGTAAGTATTATTCAGGCTTTTTTTCTAACCCTTTTTCTCATAAACTTAGGCTACAAGAAGTCCTGAATAGAAACAAAAGTTTTTCATTATCTATTCCTAATAGTAATTTATAAGACACTTTGTGTGCCTCTGACAAATTATTCAGATACTAGAAATAAAAACTATGACTCCCATTAAAAGCAGCAAGGTCTTTGGGGGTGTGTGTGGATTCCCGCCCCCCCCCCCCAAAAAAAAAAACCCCACCCTAATCTTTACCTGCTTGCCTCATGATTTAAATGTTCACATATCTATACTGTTTGTGCATCATAGTGACCTTTGAGGGTAATTCTCTTCCAATGTCCTTCAGACTGCTACAAAACCTGAGATTCTGCCTTAGTAATAAGCTGAATATTTGACTGGTAACTGAGAAGCTAATAACATGTTTTGTTACAAAATATATGGGACAAATTTTCCAGTTCTAAATTAAGCTAAGTTACACTTGATATCTCTGCAGTGGAAAATAAACCACAGCTTTACATATTTCACATGATAAAGGTCATAACCTGCATCTATCCTGTATTTCAACACAGAGGTTAAAATATTGGTGGTTTAATTTTTCTCTTTAAACTACAGAAAATACATTACCTTACAGGAGCTGATGTATTATCTCTGACATAAGTAAATGAATGAGTAACAACAGATTGTGATTTACTGATAAACGAGCTCAAAGTATAATAAAAGACATAAAATAATTGTTTACTTTACTCCTGTTACCTATGAAGTTTGATCACCAGACTTGGGATGGAAGTGCAATTTTCTTTGTGAATCCAGGTTACTCTCCCCAGGTCACAGAATACTTTAGGTTGGAAAGGAGCTCTTGGAGATCATCTAGTCTCCTCCCCAAGCTCTTCCACTCTATTGGCAAGATTGAGGATATGCCATCTGGAACTCTATGCCCTTGCCCCTTGCCCCTGGAGCCACATAGGTCACTCTTGATATGCTCAGGGTTTCCCCTGGCAATATTGTGCATGCCCATCCAAATTCCCCAGCGCAGGGAAATAGTCTGAGGGCTGGAAAAGGCTCAGCAGTCTTTCCCCTGCATCCCTGATCAGAATCCCCAGAAAGGAATATATCTCCCCAGACAGCAAGTCAGGCAGGCAGATGTGGGTCTCCACCATTGTAGTTGGGAGTCTCCCGTAACCATCACCCACCACTTCCCTGGTGCAGATGCACAGTTCAGGTGTGTCCCACTGTGGTGCCTCCCCAGGCAGAGCTTTCTCCCCTGTAGGTGTACAAGGGCACTGAACTATTCTGCAGTTGCAGCTCTCTGGGTGGAAAAGGACCCATCCTTCTGCTGCCAAAAGTCACACGTTCCTAGCCTTCACCATTGTGGGAGTCTCCATTTGCCATTTGATCAAGCACAGTCCCTGGCTGCTCCTCTTTCTGTGCACCTGGGGACTCAGGCTGTCATCTCTGCAGAGCTTCTATGAAAAGCCTATTAATTCCTTCTTTGTTGTCCCTGGTGCTGTACAGTCTGCTTACCTCCTCTTATAGCCACTCAATTTAAAGGTTTCCCAACCAGCACATACCTCCTGCAGGCAAGGCCACCTACCTCAATCTCAGCAAGAGGCACAGGAGACATCCCAGACTTGGATGGCAGCATCCTTTCAGCAGAGGTTGCTCTGAGGGGAGGTCTTTGATGTGCCAGGGCAGCTGCTCTGATTGGTGCTGGGAACCATGCCCAGTGGCGCATCACTGCTGTTGTTGCATTCTTCCCTTTATGCTTGACATCCTTTAAAATCTTCCATCTGCTTAACCCTGTGTTCTTTTACTACATTTGACTGTCATTCTTTATCTATTTGATAAATGATCTGATTTGTCTCCTTCGTGTATCTCTTACCTCTCTTCAACAGCTCCATTACATTACTTCTTGTAAATAGCTCAAGGTTTATGTGGGCATGCCAAGATGTATGTATGCACAGATCCATCACAGCTCCACGAAGTTACTGAAAACTTCAGAAAAACTCCATTCATCCCCACCTGGGCATACACACTGTTAAGAATTTTTAGTGATTGGATCCTGGTCAAAACATAAAAGAGCCCCACAGAATTAAGTTGCCTAACTAATGAATTTCTACTGAGTAATTATGCACGACTAGTATGCAAAATCTATTTTTTTTTTTCCAAAATAGAATTTAAAAAAAAAACAGAAAAATTGATGGTGGTGGGGAAAATGGAAAATAAGATCCACCAGTCCACTGTATTCCAATGCCTGAAATCACTGAAATTCTGGCAGTTTGGAATTCTCAGTATTCTCAGTAAATGTTGATATCAGAATTACATATCTGTAATTACATATTATCACATTCAGTACTTTATATTTTCCTAAACTTATACCTAGAAATGGCAGAGCTGTTGTCAGGAGGAGGAGTTCTTATTACCCAGAGGAAAAAATACCTTTTTTTTTTTTTTTTTTTTTTTAATTTTCCTAATTCTCTGTCTCTTTAAAAATTTCAGTGGCATGCATGGGGGGGTGTGTGTGTGTGTGTTTTGGATTTTGATTTGTTTTGTTTTGTTTTGTTTTAACTTTCCTACACCTAAGTAATAGCAGGATAGAAAAATATCACTCTATTTCTATCACTCTAGAAAATTATTACTCCACTTTCTAAAACTTTCTGAGTTATATATTGAAAGAAATATTCCATAAAAGAAAATAGTATTATGCTGCAATATTTTAATGTAAATATCTGTCTCACAGTATCATAGGAAATAACACTAATCATGCCATATGTCCTATTTTGTGTTATCCTTGCTTCTTTGGATTGTGTTACCGCTGGAAAAATTACATCATTTTGAAATACTATATTGTTTTCATGTGTAGAGAATTGATAAAATGTATCCAATTATCTATGTAATACTGAAGAGTGGATTATCTTAGTACTTCCCTCACAGTTAAGTGGGATATTACCAGTTTATATGAAAAAAAGCTGATGTTAAAAATATTAACATACATAGCACTAGAGATGTGATTTCTGGTTACAAAGCATTGCCCACAAATCAACTGAGAAGAAAAAACCTCAAGTCCTTTTTTACCAAAAGTCATAATCTGACAGATTTGTGTTCTGCTCTCCAGTGTCAGATATGACCCCAGTTCAGCAAAGTGTGTGTATAGCATGAGCAAATTTCTAATTTTAGAGTATGTATTGCTTGCTTAATTAGACCTCTTTCAGAACATAAGTAACATTTTTTACTTAAGTGGAGCTGCTTAAGTATTTTGATGACACAGGCCCTAAATAAGAAACAATCATCATTTTGAGCACATGGAAAAGCTGTTTCTGCATGTTTTGTTTTTGGAAGTTCAGTAGTAAAAGAAACCTTATCTTATTATATTATTTAAAAAAAAAAAATATTCAAAAATTTTAGCCTTTTGGGGGGGGCAGTCTTGAAAAATCAGTAGGGTTCTGAGGGACAAAAGCAGATACATTAAGTTCTTCATCACAAGCAAAGAAGGGAAAGGGACAGTGTGGGTATAAATACATTGTCCTGAGACCTTTCATACAAAATAAGTCCATTAAGTTTGATGGTGAGTGTCTTCTGGGAGGCACTCATTGTCCTCATCTCCCACTGGAAAAAAA
>NW_009207549.1:8023-9204 GCF_000690835.1 Fulmarus glacialis
TATTATTAGAAGTATGACAATAAAATTTAAAGGTGGTGTAAATGAGAATCTGTCAAACAAAACACATTGTAGTTAATGTTGAGATGGAAAAAAAACCCAATGCATATTGGTGGTCTAATATGCAATAAAAGCGTAGGACTTTGTAGAATAGTTTGGTGGGTTCTGATAGTAACTAGATTTATAACTTTAAACCTTCTTTTGCCTGATAGATATTCAGAAAAATAATAGAAAAACACTAAAGAAAAAATTGGTTAAGAAAATTATCTTAAGGACTATAAATTTAAAAATTGCACAAAATATGCAGATGTGAAAAATACTTGTTCTCCTCTTCTTTACCTTTAGACTGAAGCAAAGGTCAGCACTTACTTAGTTATTTATCTATCTATAAAAATTGTTTTTGCAATAAAAAACACTAGTATCAATTAATAGAAAACTACCCCATTTTTCTTCAGGAGTAAAGAGGTAATTATTATACCTTCTTTTAGCAAACTACTACATTTATACTATCATCCCTGAAGAGATATTTTTATTAGATTTTTTTTTTTATTATTTAAGTATTTATAAATCTTCAGTTGTAGCTTCATCTTACTCTGATTTCAGTATTAAAAGAAAATTACTAAGAAACACATTCAATGTTGCAGCAAGTAAATATTACCAAATACTACAGAATCACAGAATAGTTGAGGCTGGAAGGCATCTCTGGAGATTGTTTTGTTTAGGCACCCTGCTCAAAGTGGGATCACAGAAAGCAGGTTGTTAAAGGCCATGTCCAGTTGGGTTTTGAGTATCTCCAAGGATGAAGAGATATCTGGGCAACTTGTTCCAGTGTTTGATCACCATCATAGTAAAAACAGGTTTTCTTATGTTTAAACAGAACATCTTATATTTCAGTTTGTGCTATTACCCCCACTGGGAAGAGTCTGGTTCAATCTTTTTTACTCTACCCATCAGGTATTTACACACACTGATAAGATCCCCCTGAGCCTTCTCTGATCCAGGCTAAGCAATCCCAGCTCTCAGTCTCTCTTTTTATGACAGATGCTCCAATCCCATTATCATTCTCATGGTCCTTCACTGGATTCTTTCCAGTATTTCCATATCTTTCTTGCACTGGGAGGCCAAAACTCCAGGTGTGGCTTTACTAGGGCTGAGGGGAAGGACCATCTCCCTTGATATTCTGG
>NW_009207549.1:9294-10307 GCF_000690835.1 Fulmarus glacialis
GTTAGAGTACATCGCTCACTCATGGTCAATGTGCTGTCCTCTAGGACCCCCAGGTCCTTTCTGCAGAGTTGTCTTCCATTCATTTACTCTCCAGTCTATACTGATGCATGGGGTTATTCCTCACCAGAGGCAGGGCTTGGTATTTCCCTTTATTGAACTTCATAGCATTCCTGTTGGTCCATTTCCCCAACCTGTTGAGTTCTTCCCCTAATATTGGAGACTAGTTTGTGTCCAGATAAAACACCATAATTTCAAAAATACAGTATTTTGAAATTGAAATATACCAGGAGTATTCTTAAATTCAGTAGTCTGATTATACACAGAAAACATGAAGGCCGTATGAAAATATGAAAATAGGAGAAAGTATGTGGCAAAATGATAACAACGGGCGAGGAGAAAGTTGAGGTACTTAACAACTTTTTTTGCCTCAGTCTTCACTGGCAATCTCTCTTCCTACATCTCTTGAGTGGATGGACAGCACGACAGGGACTGAGGGAGCAAAGTCCCTCCCACTGTAAGAGAAGATCAGGTTCGTGACCACCCAAGGAACATGAACATACATAAGCCTATGGGTCCTGATGAGATGCATCCAAGAGTCTTGAGGGAATTGGTGATGCAGTTGCCAAGCCACTCTCCATGGTATTTGAAAAGTCATGGCAGTCAGGTGAAGTCCCCAGTGACTGGAAAAAGGGAAACATTGCACCCATTTTTAAAAAGGGTGGAAAAGAAGACCCTGGGAACTACCGACCTGTCAGCCTCACCTCTGTGCTTGGGAAGATCATGGAACAGATCCTCCTGGAAGCTCTGCTGAGGAACATGGAGGACAGGGAGGTGATTCGAGACAACCAGCATGGCTTCATCAAGGGCAAGTCTTGCTTGACCCACATAGTGGCCTTCTAGGATGGAGTGAATACATCAGTGGACATGGGAAAATCTACAGATGTCTTCTATCCAGACTTCTGTAAGGCCTTTGACAGGGTTCCTCACAACATCCTTCTCTCTAGACTGGAGAG
>NW_009207550.1:0-22006 GCF_000690835.1 Fulmarus glacialis
AATCACCTCTGTCCTCCATGTGCCATGAGTTAAGCGGGAACATGGCAGCCCATTGCAAACCACCCCACTGCAGCTTCTTCAGCTGCACCAATGAGTAGATTTGCAAGAGTCTCAGCCCCTTCTTCACACTCACTAGTGTTCTTTTCAAACACCATTTAGCAAACTGTGCCAGTCTCCACCTGCTCACCCAATAGACCTCCCAGCACCCAGTCTGACACCACACTCATTAATCGAGGTTGGTGCAGAGGCAAATACGTGGTGACCAAGTCCTGGACCATAGTCTCTTCCCTGATTCCCAGTGCCTGACATTTCTGGTAGTTTTATCAACCAGCTCTCTTTGCACGTGGCTTTTAAATTTCATTCCCCACAAATATTTTTGTTTCCATTCCCTTAGTATTCTTCTCCATCCAGTTATCTCCACATTACATATTTATTCTTTCTGACCTTGCCACTTTGCACCCTTTCTTCTCGACATTCTTCTAAGCATATGCTGCTCTTCCCAAGGCTGTATTTGAGAGAGCTGTGAGTTACTAACAGTAACCCGTGCTGAAGTTGAGAGGATTTTATTGGCATGATCTGGTGAGTAGCTGACAGCAGATGACAGACTGCAGAAGACACTCTGCAGGTCTCCAGCAGGGTTCCACTCCAACCCCCATCCAGACCAATACCTACCCATTTAGGCTGGGAGAGCTTACAGAGCAAGGGAACACATCCATCAGCTTGCCAAAACAGCAGCAACAGCCGCTCCTGTCTCACATTCCCCCTTCACAAATGATAACCTGAAGCTTTCTGCCCCCTCTATGAACGAGCGAAGGGGCTGAGGCAATGACAAGTAACAACCTCTCCATTACTTGCAGTGGGTTTGGATAAGGACTGCCCTGAAATAACAACCAAAAAGTGAGTAAAGCCCCCGGGTATGTTATAAATTCTTAGACAAACAGTAACTTTACAAACAGACTATACAAGAACATTTCGGCGCCTGCAACTTATGAGGCAGATGTTCCAGTATTCTCTTTTCCATAATACTTTAACTCCCATTTAAGCTCACTAGAATGCCTATCCCGCCAACGCAAAGCACGGAAACAAAGGAAATAAGCAGTTAAGTCAGTCAAGCCCCAACTCCCATACAATCACCAGTTCCCTATCGTAACCTCAGTCACCTCCCTCTCGCCACCCACAGCCTACATCTCCCCACCCTCGCCCCGAGGAGCCGGCACGCACGCTTCATCCCCCTCGCAATCACTGCTTGTTACAGCAGCTTAGATGCAAAGGGGTTGATGTGGCTTTCTTCAATTAGGCTGTAGAAAATTAGGGTTGCCTCGTACAAGGGCGACACAGAACTAGAGTTACTGCTCAGGTTCCCCATGATGGGGATTGGATAGGGTCGGATGTGGATCGCTCCAAGAGCTTCAGGAAAACCTCCAGGTGCGGTACGTGAATTCCACCAGAAACTTCATCCTGAAAGTAATCTTAAGCCTGTGATTTTGGCTTGGTCTTTTTGCAATGACTGGGCTGCTGCAATCCAGCGGCAGTCTGTAGGAGTGCAGCTGCTAACTCTTTTAAAAATATGAGTGTCTGGTGAGCATTGCTCTCATGGTTGAAACCTCGCACAAATCAAGCACTCGGCTAAACCTCAGGGGACTCGCACACTGCAGGGCACTTGGATTCAAGAATGAAGACAGCAACAGAGGGCGGAGAGAAGGGAAGAGAGGAGGAGAAATTAAGATCTTGGGCATTAAGATTTGACTAACTGGATGAGACAGGATTATTAAAAAAGGAGGAACGGAAAGCGGCGGGGAGGGAGGAGAGGCAGACAATTTTGCCTAACCTGCCCCATCCTGCCACTAACATGTAAATTAAAATGATAAATTACTGAAATACCCATGGTCAAGGCCTCTGTATCCTCCCCCGGAGTAAGTACCATGATGCATTGTCATGTGCAAACAGCTCAGTAGGCTGAGACACCAAAAGGCTCTTAATAATGGATATTACACTTCTGCAATGATCGCAGTGGAAAGCACCCAAAATTACCAGCTTTCTTTGCAGAGTAATTTGTTATTTTAATGCTGTCAACCTGCAGAAATAGATTTATTGTTATTAATAATAGTGATTTGCCACATTTTGCTAGTTAAATTACAGTGCTGTATAGTTAGTTCCACAATAAAGGACTGGAAGTGTGCCAGGAGATTGCTCATAGCTCAGTGTAACAGCAGTTGGCACTGTTCCCATTAAGGCATTAAAATTTGAGTCAGAAACATAACAGATGCAAAACAAAACATGAGGTCGCTCGCGGGGATTATATAAAAACAATTAAAACAAATTAATTACCAGTTATGTTAGTGTTGTTCGGTGTACACGTAGAATGATTACAAATCCATGCAGAGGTCTGTTAAAGACCATAAAAGTCAGTAAGAATCCCTGAGGGACGACGAGGGAACTTTCGGTTTCCAACATAGCAGTGGGTTTAGGGAGATGAAATACGGTGAGGCACAGGCTGTGGGACAGGTCCAGCTTCCCAGGAGCAGAAGCAGCTTCTGGAGGCTCCCGAGGAAAACAAGGTACAGGGTTACAAGCGGAGAACAAGTCACAGTCCCTTGGTGCTACAGATGGTAGAGGAGCCCAGGCACACGAGGCTACGAGCTCTTTGGGGCAGCCCTGCCAAAGCACCGCGACCCCAGCCCAGAAAAGCTGAGCTGGAGCCAGTGAGATAAACCGGGGTCGAGGGGATGCTCAAGAGCACGCGGCGGGCTAGACTTCATATAAACGAGCAGTTTGTGCAAAGAGGCTGCATTGATTTTCTCCCCATCTTCCCCTAAGCAAGCCTGAAGGTTTCTGGTCCTTGCAGAAAACTCACTGGGAAGTCTCTATGGAGAGTCCCTACGGGGAGTCCACCCATCACTATACTTCTTTTCCAACCATATGTGCCTCTCTTTGCAAAAAAGAGAAATTGTTTTTAGTATGTTAATACTCTTCGTCATTACCCTGCAGTCAGGGGCAGAAGTTGCAGCTTCCCATAGAAGCAGGGATCAACTACTAAATACTGCTGAAGACCTTCTCTAAAGCCCTCCCTGTCCTCCTCCTACTCCAGAAATAAAACAGTAAGGCAACCCTGAGGGCCTGAACTTCTTATACCTGTGCAGCCCCACCGACTTCAGTACTGTTGCTCCCAACAGTCACTGTCAATTTACTCCCTCCATACTGTCTCCCCACATCCCACCTCACCAGCAGGCCGGCACAGCTCAGCAGAAAACAAGTGTCAGAGCTGTTTGGCTGTCCTTTACACCCTAAACCTGTGACGTGGTTGTTACAATCCTTGTCTTCCTGAAATCAATGGGAAAAAAAATTGCCTTTGTGTTTTCCATTAATTCTTTAGTCCTTGGACAGTATGATCATGTCAGCCCTCTCCATCCCAGCGGCACGGGTAGAAGATGTGTTTTCTCAACATGAACAATTTATCTGGCACCACAGATTTATTAGATACGGTCTGACTAGCAAAGACATAATCATTTTGCCAAATTCTAGCAGCTGAGTTTGAATAAACTGTCTCTTAAAACTGAAGAGTGTTGAACGTGGTGTCTACTTCTGGGTTCTCAAACCATTTGTCCATCCGCATGGATGTGCGCCATGGTTTTTACCTATGGGATATCTTGTCTCCCTCTTCTTGAGAGCATGGGGATTATCTGCTTTTTAATACACCCAAACCTAAGCTTTTCCTTGGAATATTAACTGGTGTTTTGCGAAGATGTAAACACAGCGTCACATCAGAAACTCCAGGCACACACAAACCAGAGAAAGTAGTAGAGGTACAGATTTCCTTAAGAGAACCAGGACGTTCTGGAAGCAAACATACAGCAGCTGCAGCTTTCAATTACACCAAAGTTTCCAGAACTGAAAGAAGACTCCTTGGGCAGCATACGAGGTGTTCCCTTTCTGTTTGATTGTTGTTTCTAGTTTTATGTTACCAGGGAAAAGAAAATGTGCATTGGTATTTTAGCATCTGACTAATGGTGTGAAAACATTCTCTCACTATTACTCTCCGAGGGGTGATTTAATTCATATTCTGTCCTTCGGAAAGAAACAGGTGTGGGATAATCACACTGACTCTGCTTATTGTGCATGTGTAATACCTAATATTAAAGAAATGGAATTCAGCCTCACTACAGGCCTCTCCCTCTGTCCCCCATTGTTTGCACATTCAAACCATCATTTTTCTTATTAGGTCTTTGTTAAGCATCATTTATATGCTTGATGCAGTACAGGAGAGTACAGTCCCGGCGCTCAGGAGCACAGCTATCCCTTTTTTCAAGAGACATAACAGCAGGCACCGAGTGTTACATCAGCACTGATCCTGGGAGGTGGTCTAGATGCACCGCCAGGATTTAGGCCTAAGGCCACTTAAAATCCCTTGAAGGGGAGAATAACCTGATTTCTTTCCCACACGCCACGTATTTGAATTAGCCCATAGAAACCTCTCTTTCGGAATTGTTTTAATTTGCACAAATACCGGGAAGGAGGGAGAAAAAGAGGCAACATACAACTCCATGGCACGTAGACCTCCAGGTGATGGCAGACAAACGTCCTCCACCAGTGTTCAGTGGAAATGAGCCCTTTTTCCCCAGATCACATCCCCAGGTGCAAACTAAGCAGCAAGGCAGGGAGAAACTATATTTGTAAGGAAAGAGGAAAGGTATGTCACCACCTCCTGCGGGACACTCGGGAAGGGAGAAGAAGGGAGACCAGAAGTGGTGGTTCTCCTCCCTCTTCTCTCTTCGTTGCGAGGAGGCTGTGGTCAGCAGACAACCTGCCCGTGCCAATTCCCCTGATGGCAGAAGGACCCCCAGGGAATAAACTGTGGCTTTAACTGTAGACCTTCCATTAACATTTTGCGGTTTGACTTCGGAGCATCGACAGAGAGATCAGCAAAATATTTCTCATCAATAGAGAGCACTTGCCGTCTTATTTAAACAGTTTTCCCCTAATAATTAGAAAGGCTGAACCAGTTTGGATAAAAGTAAAGCCTAACCAAGCGACTTGAGGTCTGCAATGGGAATAATGCACTTCCAGCAGGGATTGCAGTCCCTGCCTGTCAGGATGCATTAACGGGAGATGCGAGAGGGGCTCAAGAGGAATCACGAAGATTTACGTCCCTTCTTCTCACCCGAGTAGCACAGGGCAGCTTGTCACCCAGCCCCACTCCACACACGGCAGCACAGCACCCTTCCGGACGGTGACGTCCCTCTGCATCCAGCCTCTGCCCACGAACATCAGCACACCGCAGCACCCGCATACCCAAACCAAACAGGGCAAGCTGGCTGGTCTTGAGTCAAACCCAAGTGCTTTGCTCTAACTTACTTCTCAAGTAATAAGTAATTCGCAGACTCCAACTCCAGTCTCTTAAAAAGCAGATGGAAACAGTAAATATTGATGGGTATCACCAGATGTCACTGTTGTACAAAGTCATCCAAGTTGCATTTCTTGGAGAGCACATGGTAGACTTGAAAAGGCTTTTCCCCTCGCCTGCCCCCTTGGCTTCTCCTTGCCCTCAGCAGTCCAAGAAAAGGTTCTACAAGAGGAGCAGCAGCAAAGTTTGCTGTCTGGCATGGATGGTTTTAAAGCCAGTTTCTTAAAGCAGAGGCATGCTAGGCTGTGGTTTGGGGAAGGAACCACAGTGCACCACGACAGCTTTTGTTTCAGGTCTGATATGTTTATATCGAGCTTTATTTTCTCGTTTTGTTCCAATACCTTTCTTTCTGCTGGAAGGCTAAATTGCAGGGCTGCAACCACTGCTATCAGCTAGCAAAGAGATAACAATAATTAATACTTGGTAATATTGAGCCTAGAATGTCTTTTGCATGATGCTGCCTTATTAGTTTCAGCAGGGATTCTCTGAGATAATCAAACCCAGGATTTTAGAGTCCATTTGCTTAAAGTCTGTTTCACACAGATTTTGATGAACTTCTCAGATGGCTTGGATATGAGTATTTGCTTTCCAATACAAAGTATGGTTCCCTATTTGCAAGATATCTAGCGAAAAGCAGAGCAGTAGCTAGATGAGCTTAGGGTCGAACAAGATATGCACAGAGCAGTGTCCTTTCAAAAGCAAATCTGTTGAGGAAATAATTTCAGCTAAGAAAATAAACATAACTGGCACTGCATCAGAAGAGCAGCACAATAACGTTGATCCGCTAAAGGAACACACTTGATGTTTTAAAACAAAAGAGATCTGTGCAAGGAAGTGCTTGCTTAAAAGATGTGTGTATTTTTATTCTTCAAGACACATTTAAAAACAAAAAGAAGACAAAACATACACGCACATAAAGCCCTTCAGCCCGAGCACGCTGCTGCTGGTTTGTTATGTATCATTAGCTATTCCCAAGGTGACAAGCGTTATCTGAATGCGGTTTGTGCAGTAATCCAGAACCAATTATGTATAGTAGTTCTTCAGCAAAGTACATTGAAAAAAATAAAGAAAACATGCTGATTGACAAATACACTTCTCCGCATTCAGGTCTCGTGGTGGCACAGGCTCATCGGTTCCCTGCTCTCCCCCAGCTCGTGAGCAAAACCCACAGCAGCCCACAGCTTGTGCTGGCAGCAGGGGCGAGGAGAGGTGGCACCGAGGGGACCCAGCCCCCGAGGAACGGGGGGACAGCAACCTCTCACCCCCCCCAGCCCACCGAGGAACACACATGCTGGTGACTTGCTGACGAGAGGGTGATGTTAGGAGAGACAGGGATAGCTGGTCCCCACCGGTGCCACGGAGGCGCTGGCCAGAGAGACAAGTCAAGTTATTCCTAGGGCAAGCATTAATGGCAACTAGCCAGTCCTCTGCTTTTCACTATCAAGGCATTTAAAAGACAGCTCTTTCTGCCACAAGTCCTGCTGGAAAATCATCTGCAAAGTTCAACTTCAGCACCGTGTAGACCATACAGTAAGTACCTTTGTGGTTAAGGGCAACTGCTAATGAACCTTCAGTTATTGCCAGCCCTTGCTCTGGCACATCGGCTGCGCCTGGGCACGTACAACACTTTTTACCAGCGTAAGACTCATCCTCCCCCCGGAACTGGGCGATCAGGGGTGCACACACCTACTTGCTAAGGCCACACCGCAGGTACCCCGGCCGCGGCTGGGTCCCACACCTTGCTCCGGCACGGGTACGGCACCCGCGGTCGCACCGCCGCTGTCTGCTGCTGGTTCTGCGCGACCACATCGACGTGCAGCCAGCGATCAAGAGCCAGGATTCGCTTAATCCGAAGATCACAGCATCTGAGCTGTGCTGGATTGATACCTTCAGTACTTATCGACATTAACATGAGCCGTCCCCTCTCTCCTCACAGAGAGGCGTCCTCTCTCCTCTTTTCACAACATTAGGCTATTTTATCCCACTCCTTATTTCACAAGTGTAGAGCAATTTTTTATCACTCATCAGCTTCCAATCTGGCTCAGCTGCACACACCTCCAGCCCTGTTTAAATGCTGCCTTAAGCGTAATGAACAAAGGAAATACAAGAAATGCATCAGCTTGAAGGGAGATACTCATGGGATACTAGAGGGATTTGCCTGTAGCCTAGTACAATTTAAATTATTTTTATTAATGTGCTGAAAGTAGAGCACAGAGCAAAAGGTACAGGAATTAAGTTCAGATCATTCCAGAATGAAAAGCAGTGCAAAGAGAAATAAAAGAAAAATAACAGGCCTGGGGAAGTTCACAAAATATGGGCATGAAGTAGCAAAATGATATTCCAGCCAGAAAAATGCAGAGCTAATGCGTACTGTGGAGGCCGGAGAAATAAATCTCATGTGCAACAGTTTGAGGAGAAGGAAGATGCTCGTGAGGCACGGTAAGGGGAACACTCTGTTTTCTCCAAGGGGCTAGCACACCACCGCTGCAAAGCTCTCTCCCTCTTCCCACTTACGCCCCTGCTTTTCCAAGGGTCATACTGAGGGACATGAAGGTAGTTCAGGCTTTTAAGAAGAAAGCATAAGGCAGAGAGCTTTGGGAGAAAGACTCCTTGTATTTTCAGGGTATAAACCAAGAGCAAACTACCTGAGGTTAGGCGGTAAGCAGCCTGCCGTCGGGCCGTAATTGCCTGCTGCAGGATTTCTGACATTTTCGTCTCATACAGCTGGTAGCACAGCGGGAGACAAAATATTGTACTCTGATCCAGTCCAAGAGGAGACTTAATCTCTCATGCTCTCTCCCCCTGCCATCCTTCAGTAGTATTTTCTAATAAAATGGAAGCACTTGTGCTCCAAATAAAAAAAACAATGCTTAGTTTTGAAAGTCTCAAGCCAAAGCTCAGTAATGCCAGCAGCCGGGGTCAGCGACAGGATCCATCCCAAGGTCCCCCAGGCAAGCCAGGGCCGAGTCAGCAAACCAACCCAGACCTCCTAAATCCCAGCCCCACCTGCCTGAACTTTTTAAAACTCTGTCTCAGTCTGACTTTTTAACATTTCTCAAGGGCTCGCTGCAGGGCAAGTTTTGCTGGAACATTGGGTATCTGCTCCCTTCCCTCCCTGGAGACCAGAATCCATACGAACCCAGCTGGCACGTGGGATGCTCAGGGCTGGTGGCATCTCAGCTGGATGCTCTTTCTCCAGAAGCACGTCTGTCACGCTCGCCTTGCTGTATCCCTCCTGTCCCCACCTCCAACCTGCTTCTCCCTCCTACATCCTGCATCACCAGACCCACGCAGTCTTTCCAGCTGCTGTCCTGGGAAATTATGATCATCACCATCGCTAAACACAGGGGTGACCTCAGAGCCGTCCTGCAGAGGCACTGGAAGATTCATAACTTCAGGAGGAACCTACCAAGCACGTCTCAGCCCAGCTGCCTCCCACTCCCACTGACTCACTGCCGTCTCAGTTGCCAGCTCCCGGGCAGGAATGACACCAGGGAAGAAAAAAAAAAAATCACAGTGGAGGAATGGAGGAGAGCCGAAACCTGAAGAGGAACAGCCCTTTGCGTTTGGTCTTGTGCATGTTGCAATGCCTCAGCCTGCGAAGGACTGGGCTCACAAAAGCCTCCATGCAAAGGGGAGAAAAAAGTGTGTGATGAGGTGTCGTGCATTAATTTCTAAGCCCTTTTTGGCTACTTCTCTGATTAGAGCAGCATGAATGGGTGTTAGGGTATGAGGTCCCAAAACACAGCAAACACAAAGCAGTGAATAAGAACATTGCATTTTCCCTCTTTACACAGGCAGGGGCTCTTTTGAAAGGGTTAAAGTTAACTGCAGGGCCCTAAAAACAGAGAACTGGGTTTGCTCCCTTGTATCCTTGTTCAGCTCCAGAACTGTTAGTGAAAAGTAAGGTCTAAAAAGCTGAGCAGAAATATGGGACATCATGCACAAAAGCTCAGCTGTAACATGAAAATTGGTCCTATAGGAATCAACAGAAAAACCTGTTTGCTTTGAGAGGATGAGAATATACGCTAGACTGCAAAAAATCCCCGCTTCCAGCCATTACCAGTTCACAGGCAGGTAAAGGACTGACAGGATAAAGGCACCACATCCAAAAACTGTGAGACATTTTGCAGAGACTTCAAACCACTTCAACTCTCAATAGGTCACAGTAGGAGCCTGAAAAATCCCCCCAGACATTCCCCCAGCTCAAAGACACCTTCTTTAGAGCAAGCGCTCGCACACAGGTGCCCACCAGTGCTCCCAGCTCCCGCGGAAGGCTCTCTCCAGCATCTGCTCTGCAGCACCGAGCACCAACACACCAGCGCTGGCGGCAGGTTTGGCTCTGCGAGAGCCCGGGCGGTTCCTGGCCAGCGGGGTTGGGCAGACGGGTGTGAGGTTGTTAGCTTGGGAGATACGGCAGGGAATGAGAAGATGGGACAGGGGTAGGAAGGGGAAAGAGAGGGAAAGGAAACGCCTTTCCTAAACGCTTGCACACACGAGAACAACGCTCGCCTGAAGCTGATCTTTGAAGTAATTTCCCCCCTGCAACCGCGCAGATTTTCTTTTGCTCTCAAAAGGGGCCCCTCGATGCCAGTACAGATGAGCAGCGCAAGTTAGGGAAGGACTCAACCAAGAGAACACAGCAGCAATGCTGCAGACTCCAGCTGCACTGGAGGGTTCCTAACAACACATGGGTATGAAAGAGCTGGAGCAGCTGCTTGTCTTTGCTCCTGTGGCCTTAACCCCTGCAGAAGGTTGGGAGAGCAATTAGAGCCTTTCAGAGCTGGTGGTTGGACCCTCTGCTGACTGCCTGCTTCTGGCCCCCCGCTCCCAATTCCCCCCCCCGACATTGCAACCGAAACAGCCCCTCCAAAGAAAACCCCAGCCTCGCTATTCCTACGAGGCATTGGGGACAGCTTGGCCTCGGAGAGAATAGCCAAGTGCTGTTGAGCGGCTGGAGCACTGACACTGGATAAAGGCTGTCACCAAGCCAACAGCAGAGTCATCGGGGGCTAAAGAAAAGAGCAAATGTTTGTAATCAGAGCTGCTGCAAACTTACTGGTTCCTTGCTAAGCCCTAAGAAAAACAAGAAAAGTTGGCTTCTGCGCTTTTTAGTAGGCACTGGAAATGCCTTGGCTCGGTGCGGACCGATGGTGTTTACATAGCCTCGCCGTTGCCTCCCGCCTGCATTCACTCTGTAAGCAGCTTCTGTTTACAAGCAGCAGGGAATGGGATCTCTGTCCATGAAAATGGATGATGTCAGGGTTAATTAATCTGACCTGAGGTGACACGGCCAGGAGCAGCCACTATGTCTCCCGGTAGGGAAAAGCTATCTATAGTTCTGTGACAATGAGACATATCAATCATGGAGCAAAGAAAATTAAAAAAGCACTTTCATTTAACAGCAAATTCTGCTTTGTGATCCCAAGAAGGCTGGCCAGCTGAAACGGTGCATGGCAGTTGACTACTGTGCAGAATGTATTTTCAGATGTGGCATTTACTGGTAGCGATTTGCACCTTGAAAGAAGGGACTGTTAGAAGATTTGTGCATCTTTAATGGGGAAATTTCCTTATTAGTCTGGAGGTCACAGCTGTGCAAAACACCCAGCAGCTTTGCTTCCCGAGGGTATGTGAACATCGCTCCTGGTTCAAGCTGCAGACTTTGTCTCCCCCTAATTTCTCTTGCAAATCTGTCTGAGCCCACAATGCAAAGCAAAATTCAAATACCCAGGTAAAGCCACACAAAGCCATGAATTTCACATGGTTCTTGATGGGAAGCTAAACATCCACCTAGGGTTGCCCCCAAATGCCTCCCCAATCTTCAGTGCACTTTTCAGCTATTTATTTCTGGGATTTCAAACACAGGTCACAGCTGAGCTAAGGTGACACTAACAGTGCTGGGCTTGTTCCTGAGCAATTTTCAGAGCTGATGGGGAAAAACAAAAATCCTCTTCACCCTCTCTTCCTTCTCACCAATTACCTGACCATAAATCCAACTCACTGACTAGTGCCTTCAGGGCCCATTTCAGGAATCAGTTGATGTTGTTGTACAAAACAACAACTAGAAGAGGCTGAAATTTCCCTTTAGCACAACACAATGTGGTTTCACTATGTGTGAGATACCCAACAGGCCCAGTATGTACCATCAACAAACACCAAGAAGACATGACCACCGCCCTGAAAGCCTACAATCCAGCATCAAAGGACCATATTAAAAAAAAAAAAAAACCCAGAAAAAAAAAAAACAACCAGAGAGAAAGGGCTGGCGGCAGCAGAAGAATCAAGCCTGGAGCAGCAGTAACGCAGGGTAAGTGGACATTAGCTTACCCCGGGTGCAGATCCTCTACAGCACCAGCAGACTGGCAGCCATTTGGCTCTGCTCTTACTGCGCCAGACAAGAGAAGTGGGAGTTCGAACATGGTCTTTAGCCCCAAAACTGAGCAGAGAGGCAATGCAAGGTGCGGGAACAGACTGAGGAAAGAACGGATACCCCGAGGGGGTCCTCACAAGGCAGCGGTTTTGCTTTGGCTGCGGGTTGTTGCTGCTCTCTGGGAAGGAAGGTTAGGAGCTCAGAGCAGCGTTTTGACAAGCAGCTCGTTGTGCTGATGTGGGACGCTCCTGCAGGGAGATAGCTTGCCTGCATCACATCAAGGGCTAGACACCTTAAATTCAGACAAATCCCACCAAGGAAACGCCTGCCCTTGTTGCCGGTTCCTGCTCCAATCAAGAAACCGATGCCCATCTGAATTGCAGTCGGGATCGCCAGCAGGTATGATTTGGTTTGCAGTGCCTGCAGGCTCTGGCTGACGGGCCGGGCTGCAGCCGGCTGATGCCTTTCTGCAGCCTACGGAGGGCAGAGTGGATAATGATAAACGCTCCGTCTTGGCCTTCAAACAGATTAATCTATAAATATTGATAGCCCTGAAGATTTAAGTGCTCTGTTTATCCACAAAACAGGTGAAATCTTGGCAATAGCCAAGTATCTTCCTGGAAATGGCTCGGGTTTATGTGCTTTCCCAGCCTGGGGAGAAGAAATCTGCAGCGTGGTGCATTACCGGGCTACCCAGAGATTGCCACCTAGCACTAATGCCGCTGCAGGCTGCTATGGCAAATCCAAAATGAACAGCCAATTTGTGTTACAACAAAACCAGGGCTGTGGCATGGGGGATTTTCCTGCCTTAGCTGAAGGACAAGAAGGAAAATCACAAAAAAAAAAAAAAAAAAAAACATGTTCTGAATCTGTCTCCGAAGTAAGGCTCAAGTAACTGAACACGGTAATGACATAGTGGAAGTGCAGCACGGATTTGTCAATGACAAACATGTGCGAGAAGAGTGTATGTTTATCCTGTACGTACACTGTGCAAAATATAGCCCCCCGTCGGTACCACGCCTGAGCGCAGCCCTGCTCAGCACAGCCCGTGGATCAGGACAGGCTGACAGCTGGATATTATTTATGGCAGCTTTTCCAACTAGGTAGACATTTACAAATCAAAATAACTGTCATTTGTGTTGTCTGAATGCAATTTTTGGTGTGTTTTATCCTCCGCTTTCCCCCACCTACTGTATTATTAACAGCCCTCAGCCTTTCCCTGCCAATCTCTGTCTCCCTGCGGATGTTTTTCCGGCACGCCGCAGCCCCCGGAGCAAAGCCCCTCGCCCGGCAGATGGCACTCGGCAGCTCCCGGGAAACCCACGCGCTTCCAGAAATCCCTGCCCACCGAGCAATGATGGGGTAATTGAGATTTTCTTCTTGCTGACACCATCTCAGGGATGCTAAGCCCGAGAGCGCCCCAGGGCCATCCAGGGAAACGCGGGGTGCAGCTCCCCCCTGCCAGGAGGGCTGCTGGACATGGGTGCGTGCTGTGCGGTCACCCCAGCCCCTCCACGGAGCCCAGCCTGGGCTAGGGGATGGACACAGCGCTTGCTTTTCCAAAAGACATCAGCCCATGGCGTACAGCTGCAAGGAAGGGAGAAGTGGGGCAAATTTTGCACTGTCCTTTAAACGCTGCTAAGGGAGCCAAGAGGGGAGGTGTTACTGCCGCTTAATTACTAGGGGGTTTGTGGGAACGGTCCAGCTCACGGCTGCCTGAGACTGCTTCTTCCCTCTGGGATGCTTTCCCTGCAAAACCAAGCATGGGGCAGGTCCTGCTACAGACCTGGAAAATGTACCTGCAGGGAATGTGCCCCAGGAGCAGAATTTGGCTGGCAGGCTCTGGGAGACCGCTTCCACCAGTGCGCGGCAGCCGACGCTGAATTCACCTGCGTTCTCCCCCTGGGTTTTCTGTGCAGCCACACAGGAGGGAGACCTGGTGATAACGAAGCAAACTCCACCTGCAGTTCTGCTTTCCCCCATGGCAGTTTCATGATGGGAATAAAAATAAATAAATAGATAAATAAATAAAAACCCCTCCTCACCTCCACTCCCCAGAACAATAATCACCAAAAGGCTGCACAGAAAATTTATTTTTATCCCCTCACTGCAACGGGAACACGCATTTGTTTCCTAAAAATTGCATCTCTCGCATCATGACCCATGACCTGCCTGTCAGCGGTCCCTGCCTCGAGCGGTGCGTGGTACAGAGGTACGTACGGCTGAGAAGCTGGTGGGGGGTTGGATTAACGAGGGCTTAAGGAGGCTGCAGCCCTCCCCATTAGCTCTCTACCATGTGCAATAAGAGCAGCCGTCCTACTGTGCAGCCCTTCCCATTCCCATGGAAACCATTGGTGCATCCAGCCAGGAGTATAAATAAACCTCTCGTATGAACTTCATCCTGTGTTACTTTACAACCGTGATGTCTAACGCCCTTACTTGGGGACACCGGCACAGTGCTCTTCCCCTTTGTACCTAAATACAAGCCAAGGAAGGACACGCAGGCAGAGGCACGGGAGCCCAAGGAAGTGAGGGACCATACCAGGGAATATAAGAAGACGGTCAAACACCACATCTAACAACCATGTAGAAAAAATAGTCCTACCATCAATTTTAATTGTCCTGTGTGAATTTTTAAAATGACAACAGAGAACAGTGCTGAAGAGACACCTAAAATGCATAGAATTAAGGAGCCATGCAAAAAATAGCCCAGCATCTTCCATTCCTACTGTGGTCCCCACGCTTTTTGGTAGGGGAGCACAGGCTCACCTTGAACATTATGACTGCTGTTAGATACTCAGGATGATTGGGAATATCTGCTCTGAACCCACCCACAATGCAAGACAGGGACCTTCGGGCAGCAAGTCCAGCACTCACCTGTGAAGCTCTAGCGCTCAGCGAGCAGCTTTTGTTTCATTTTAAGGGAGACTGGGATAACTTGCAGATGATCTAAAAAGGTCAAGTCCCGTGGGACCCACAACACCCTTAACTCTAGCTGTAGTGGTCCATCTTTTATCTACACACCTTACCTGCTCACACTAATCTGCCCTTTCCTGTCTTTCCATAACCACTTTTTCTGGGGAAGGGGGTCTGTCCAAAGAATTTCCATGTTTGCTTTACAGAAAGGATCAGACACTGCACAGTATAAGATCACCTGCTGCTGCACATCAGGATAAAAATTGTAAGTGCTATCAGCTGCCAGGCGGTACTTCTCATCCCGGGCTCCAGCCCTGACACGCAGGCAGAATTAAGCATTAGAAGGAATGGCAGCAAAGAAAATGTCAAACCTTTCCAGGGTTTTTTTGCCAGGTCCCCAAAGCCTGCTGCCACCTGCACTTTATCAATTATTATTATTATTGCTAATAATTATCAGATTAAACTCCCTGCAGAGGAACTTCTCCAATTAATTACAGCCAGAAATAGTAACAACAAAAGCATTGCCTGACCTAGATCAAACTCTTCGATGACTCTGTGAACCGGTGTACAGCGGTGAGCCTCTGACAGCAAGGGAAGAAACCCTGCTTGACTTTGTTGGAGTAATTTTATTAACTCTGGCTGGTTCTGTTAGTTGACAAAGTGACAGGATCCTGGGGAAAATTTCTGTGCGTGTTTAGTACATCTTTGGCAGGTGTCAAGGTATATTCTCTGGCTTGTCACTCACCGTGCTGCCCTTCAGATAGTTATTATTTCATGTAATTATGATTATTACATGCTGAGATGCCACCCTTATGAATAGCCTCTGGTTGCTGTCACTCACTGCAATGTGATGCGGGAGGATGAGTTGTCAGGAAGGAACTGCAGGGTATGAAATTGCCACATTTCTCTATTTTAAAACAAATAACCCTACGCTTTAGCTGGTCATCCCATTCCACTTACCGAGTGGCATGCTCAGGACAGAAACACTTGGGCAGCACGGACAGAAAATCATCTGAAGCACCCATGCCAGAGTCACACAGTAACAGCAGCCACAGCCCACCCACAAAATAATTGCGACATGAAGCCGCCAGAAGAAGGAAAAAGGATAATAACCCTGGAGCTGCACATCAGTGCTGTATTGTGAATTCTCTCTAGCATTTCTCTTCCAGAGATGCTTTCTCCTTAGCTGCTCAATTCAAAATAACTTCTGCATTTGCCCTGTGCCTAACCGCCGGGTGAGATGATGCAGTAGAGCACCCCAACTTCATCCATCCCAACATCACACACTTACCTGACCGCTGAGCTGCCTTTTGGAGGTGACCCACACTCCATTTCCTCCAGAGCGGACAAATTACACAGGATTTCACACTGCCTCCTCAAAACTCAAGCATTCTGATAAAAGCCTCGATTTTGCAAAGGTGAGGTTTCTATAGCAGACATGACAATAATTCCTGCTCTGGGACTATTTCACGCAAACCAAAGCATTTGGCTTGGACTAAGTCAACTTTGATTCTTTTCCGAAGACTGCTACAGACACTAATGGACCTTGGGCAAGTTATTTTGTACTTCTGTAGCCCTGTTGTAAAATGCAAGTCACGGTATTTTCTGAAAACTCTTTGGACCAAGTGTTCTTTCATATTGTATGTCTGAAAAGTGCAGCACAAGAAGGCTGCAATCTTGACTAAAGTCTTTTGGAGTAACTGCAATCTGCAATATTAAAAAAAAAAAAAAAGCACTTTTTCAGTCGATTTCAGATACCTAACATTTTGTACAGTACACAGCTTCCACAGGGAGATGTTCACAATTACAAATGGATCGATATTCATAAATCATCTCCCTACAACAGCTGAAGAAATCATTTGTAATGATCCGTCTCCCTGATGAATTTCGCCTCTTTTTCTGTTTGCAAATTACGTGTGAACAGAGCGGGATTTTCTAAATTGATCTTTTTCAAGATGTTTTCTGTCCCATGTAATTTCTGAGAACAGCTTTAAGCCTCAAAAGAACTCCAGACCTGGTGTCCTTGCCTGCCCAGAGCTCACGGTCAGACCACAGCCATCGTTAGCAGCAACCAACTCGTTACAATCACGATTACTCTACTTGGTTTAATGGCACACAGGAGCTTCTCAGCTGCTCGTGTTTCTTGCCAGGATGAGTACAGCAGTCAGCATCAAGTTTCTAGTGCAAATACTTAGAATATCTAAGTTTGCAGTCCCCTTAGAGATGAATTTGAACAAATATTTCCCTTCCCCATGAACACTCCTGCCTGTAAACGTGCTCACTAAAATAGTCACAGAAAGCTAACACAAAAAGGACAAAGCAAAGGTAATACTGAAGCCAGGCCTGCTGAAGCATTTCCTCAACTTAATACCTGGTCCAGCTCAGACACAGTTCTCCCTGCTCAGCTCTTTTCCTGTATCTGGAGCCAAGGACGATATACTAAGCATCCCAACTAACTCATGGATGCTCCCCTCGATGCTCCGAGCCATCTCTCCGCATCGCTCCCCCCTCCCCAGCGTGCAGAGCCATCGCTAGCCACAGCAAACGCGGAAAGGACGAAGAGACGTCTCTCGGCGCTGCAGTTACACATTTGCACCTCGTCCAGATTTATCGCTTGAGCGAGGCCTGCAACGTAAGACCCAAGGAGCAATCGACTAAAAAATAACAACAGCAAAACGCCACCGGCTACAATTCCAGACCAAAGCAGCACAGACAGGTCTGCAGCGCAGATACATCTGCGCGCACCGGGCAGGGCGAGCTGCTGGTCACAGGCACGCTCGGTGGAGCCCTTTTGGCCCTGCCTGCCCAAGGAGAACCCCCGCAGAGGGGCGACGGCGGTGCGGACACGCACAGCCTGTGCGAGCTGACACCACTAATAAAATGAAGAGTCGCAGCGTAGAATTGCGGGCCGTGAGCCCAGACGATAAGACACCCACCTTCCTTCTAGAAGCCACTTCCCCGCCCTGCGCAGCGAGCCCACCTCCCTTCCTTCGGAGCATCCTCAGGTTTATTTTAAGCCCTCGCCACCCCAGCCGTGCTGCTGGGGTTCCCCGGCTCCCTCCGGCTCCGGGACCCACTCTCCAGCCAGCTCTGCACCTCCGCACTCGCCTCCCAGAGCCGTCAGGGATCCTGGTTCCACTTCACCGGCACTGAGATCCACTTTGCTGATTGATAATTAAATCCGCTATTGAGATATTCACGTTCTGTTCCCTTGCCATTTAAGCAGACATAAAACATTTTATTATTCTGCTGATTTAGGAACCTGAATTTAAATATTAGAGTATTAAAGCGATACTTAATTAGTTGACTGAATGTTCTCCCTTTTATCAGTGTTGACAGATCTTAATTATAGCATGGGCTGTGAAAGCTGATAGAACAGCTGATGGCAGCAGCACCGCCAGGAATACTAAAGTGTGTCAGCATTACTTGTCTGTATGTTTTCCCTCTTCCCTCTTGCTCTGTTCTTCAGGCATGCTCTGAAGTCCTTGGCAAATAAAGCCAATGCTGCAGCCAAGCCTGAGCAGTTTGGCATTCACTCTCAAGGACATGAGAAACTGCTCACCCTTGAGAGAGCCAGGGTAATCCACAGGCCCAGACTTTCAAAAAAAAAAAACAAAAACAACAAATGATGGGAAATTATCTCCCAGTTAATCATTTTCCTATCCACTAATCAAGCAGACATGGGGATTACCATGGAACAAGACTGCTGAGGTTACTTATTCACTTAAGCTCCACTTTAAAATGCAATTTAGACACGTGAAATGCAATTTAGACACGTGGGAACGGTTGTCCCAATGAAACCTGACCTTAAGGTTTTCTGTTGCCATCATCCTTGGCAAGTCCCTGCTCCAGTGACAGCAGGGGTGGCTCTGGGGACCGGCCATGCCAGGTAGATCAAGGTACCCCCTGGCTGCCATCACCTCAGCCCAAGCCAGCCCTTACTGCTTGCCAGCTCGGAGCCACCATGCCGGCACCGTGCCGTTTCAGTACCACCCAGAAGAGGTTGATGGTTCAGTCTACTTATTCACAGCCATGGGCTGTGCTCCTTCCTCCGCTGTGCCGCAGGGATGGATGGCTCTGGCAGGAGGCCTCCACCGGGGTGAATTACATCTCGTAGTACCACATCCTTCACCTTCCTGGGACAATAACAAATGTCCCACCTGCGGGGAAGGTGGCTGGCGTGTCTTGAAGAACATATATTTTACCTGCACAGGACAAGCCATTCCCTCTGAAGCATTTAACACCACCTTGCCACAGTGGCAGTGACAAAACACAGCACAGGCAAGAGGACTGAAGAAGTGGCAACTTGGTTTTGGGCTACGAGCCCACGAAGTTGGGCTAGGCACTCCTCCTGGATTCCCAACTCACCAGCCCACTTGCCTGAAACCCACCATCAAGCCTGGCCTAGGGCAACACCAGCATCTGACTTTTATTTTATTTTCCTACTTATTTCTTTTAACACAAATTAGGAGATCTGCAGCTTTGTTTAGATCCTGATGTCCCACAAGGCACTAGCAGAAAAACTCCATGTCGCCCAGGACGGACGTTCAGCCCCGTTCAGTCCCCAAACGCCCCGCGTACAGCAAATACTGTCCCTTAACTGCTCAGGCAGGGATGGGGAAGGACCACCGTACTCCAGCCTCATTTCTGCAAGTCTGCTCCTGAGTAACTAGCGTAACGGAGTCTGCTTACATTACGTTGCTTGCAGAAAAAACTGCTATGAAAAATGTGAAGTAAACGAGGTAGAAGCATTGTGTTGGAGCCAGTTGTCTAATCAACTAAAGTTAAAATCCTAAAACAGTCCCTAGACACCAGAAATACAGCATAGTTCTCCAAAGTGCTGAACGCTGACTACATTTCAGCTCTGCATCCCCACCCAAAATACTTAAGGATTATTAAATTACCCAGATCCAATTTTATTCTGGGAAAAAAATGTGGTAAAAATAGTGAAGAAAATGAGTATTTTTCATCAGTTTGTGTATCCTGCCTTTAGCTCCTTCCTTTTAAGGCTGCAGAGGAAGAGAAGTTTAAATCCCTATGGTACACATTGATGCTTTGCAAGTTATTCCAGCATGAATGATCTCAACCTCAGGAATGATACGTGCAAACGCTGCCAGAGTGGAGAAGACAGGCATGGAAGAAGAAACCCTATGTGGCCACGATTCAGGCATGTGATGGCTTGCGACACCTTTTCTCCGAGTACCATCCGTCACTCGCAGATGTTCAGCAGAGAGCCAGGCTACCTCCTTGCTGAAGGAGCATTTGATTTCCACTGCCAGTCACAGCTGGAAACAAGCCCTTTTTCTTCCCATTATTGACTGAGGTAAGAAATTACTTTGCACTGAGTATGCACATCACACTGGGCAGGCAGAGGATCTCTGCACTGGCTAAAAGCTCCTCTCTACTACCCTACGTCATGGGCCACTGCTCCTCTAAGTGCAGCCATGTCCCCATGAGGACAGCAGGACACTTGTCCCCTCTCCGGTGATGCCAACACTCTCCAGGAGCTCAGCAGGTGCTCCATGTGCTCTGGGCTCCAGGGGATGCACCATCAGCAGTTGTAACAGGGGATTATTTTACTGGCAAAGAGCTGAGGCACAATTACTTTAAGCAGCTACAACAATCCAGCCATTCCTAAGCTGGCCACCCAGACCACATCCAGGAAAGCAGAGACTGAGAAATCTGGAAATTAGCATTAGAAGGAGAAAAACGGGCACAGAGTCCTTTCCATAAGACTGTTTTCCATTTAGGATTCAGCCCGAATAGGAATACTAGTTCTTCCATTACTTGTGCCACAAGGCCAACAAAGCAACGAACGCTGATTGCTCTTTGGTAACAGCATTATAGCAGCTAGCCAGATGGTCAGTTTTGCAAGAGTAGATGTTCCTTAGACAGAGTTCCTTAGACACAATTTCTTACTGCCTTCTGCCTCTGATGGTGCTGGAAACCCAACTTCTTACCTTGCAGTATTTTCAGCATTTCTGCTGCTGGCTGGTACCCAAATAAACTAGAAAATAATGGCTTAGAGGGGAAGGGAGATGTTTACTCAGCTTCTGCTAATAGTCCCCAAAAGCTCAAGTGGCATCTTTGACTTAAAGCCAAATGCTTTTTCCAGACCGGGCCTTCCTCCGTCAAGGAGTCAAAGCTGGCGTTTGCTGTTTTCCTCCCCTGTGCCCACAGCTAATTCCAACCTCAGCTGGGGCTGGGAGAACACCACAATACAGTGAAACGTCATGTGGAGTGGTTGATGCAGGCACATGTTTTTCTTTCAAAGGCTCCTTCCCACCCTCCCCAAAACCCTTGCTGCTAGTCCGTTTAGAAAACCTAGCATTAGGATAGTGAGGAAAGGTTTTATTCTTGCCAAGGTTTTTTTTTCTTCTCCAGCATCATCACATCTAGTCACTCTGGCCTTTGTCTGGACCAAAGGAGCACTGAAACCGAAGCAAGTTCATGAACTCCTGAGAGCAGGTGCTGACTCCCTTCAGAGCTTTTCCATCCCGATGAGCTGCACCAAGAGCCCATCGTGGAGCACACTGTTATTGTCAGCAGCAGCAGATGTCAACAGCAGCGTGACAACAGCCGGCAAACTGACCGCCGTGCCTGCATCCAGCTTCCCGGAGCGTGTGCTGTGCAGAGTGGCCGCGCTCGGCTCCCCCAGGAACATGCCGCTGCTCGCTGCCCACCCAAAGAGCCCGCACCCGGGTGCTGAGGCTGTCCTCACAGCCTCTGGTGTGCTCTGGCCTCTGTCCAGCAGTGCAAAGCAATGAGTTTCTTGCAATTAATTTAGTGGACTTTTAAAAAAAAAAGAAAAAAATTACCCTGGTAACAATTCAGTCTGCAGCACGGTCCATGCAAGAGAAAGAATCACTCTGCAATGGCTGCTCCTGTCAAAAACCCAACACCTGCCCGCACCCTGCCCGCACCATTGCATAGCTCTGCGGGTGAGCAGGCACCGCCGGGGCCGTTCCTGGCCCCAGACCCATCCCTCCGGCGCAGAGCAAGCAGCAAAGCACGACAAAGCACGTGGCCCCAGGGAAGGTCCCCCCATCCACAGAGCACAACACTCTCCATCATCACCATGTACGCCCAGCAAGGCACACAGCCAGTCCTTGGACCTAACTTGCATGGGGCTTTTTTAGTTTAAAAGTTAATCTAGCTGGGAGCAGAATTACCCACGCTGCGTCCCCCGGCCGCTGGCTCAGCTACAGCAGCAGGACTGGATCAGTGGGGCCCTCCTGGCTCCTGGCCTTGCCTTTATAAACACACTTAATGATCAGCAATGATGTCTTGGCGGCTTCACCCGCTTACACTAATGCCCA
>NW_009207550.1:22129-22507 GCF_000690835.1 Fulmarus glacialis
CAGGCAATCCTCTCCCCGCAGCAGCCCGGCTCCCTGCTGCCACAAAGCTTCTTCGCTTAATGAACCTGCCTCCCCCGAGGAGGGAAAAGGCATCAAGGGGAGGGAGCATTTCTGGAGGTCTGCTGATGCTGGTTCACGGCAGCCCTTTTCAACAGGCGAGGAGACGCTTCACTGCCTCCCCTGATCCTCCGAGCAGCGACCGGGACACCGACCGACAGGGACAGGCAATGAGTTAATTTCTCTAGTAGAGGTTTGCAGGGCTAAATGCCACGGTAGCATCCTGCCCAGACAATAAATCCACCCGCGCTTGGATTCAACCCACAGCACAGAGTATCCAAGGCAAGAGACAACAGGCAGGCAGCGAGGGAAGGGGTCTGC
>NW_009207550.1:22563-54341 GCF_000690835.1 Fulmarus glacialis
CCCAATGCTTAGGTGCTATTCTCCATCAGTTCCTCGGTGACCCCCAGACTGGTAAAAAGGCAGCAGGAGGCAGTTACACCTAGGCTGAGTTGGTTGGGACTGAGCTGTCACCAGTTTGCGTTGCTGGCGTGAGATTTCTGTTTCACATCGGCTATCCCCCCCGTGCAGCCCCCCGGTTTCGCTTGCGTGAGAGCAGCCTCTGACCTCCTGCCGGGAGGATGCTCAGCGAGCACAGCTGCTGCTCAAGGACTTCCCCTGAGCAATCCAGCCTTGTGCGCTTCAAAGGATAATGTCATTTTTCTCCAAGGTAGCCCATTACACAGTCATCCAAAGCAAATCCGGCATGTTACAGAAGAGCACGTTGCAGAGGTCCACATACCTGGGCAGCTGCCCACAGAGGGAGGAGAAGGAATTGTCTCAAAATTAGACTAACTGTGTTTGACAAGCCATCTCTCATCTCTGACCTCAGCAAGCTTTTCTCCCACCATCAATGTTTTTCTGCTACTACGATTGCACTGAATGAGTTGTAGCTTCTTCCTGGTGTATATTGCCTTTCTCTGGCCACCATCCAGTGTTTGCCCCACGAGTTCCCTTTCTGTCTCCAAGAAGCTGTCACAGATGGAGCCACAATAAACGTAATACACAGACCACAGCTTTCCAAAGAGTTGGCAGGCACAGCGAGCAATGATAAAAGATCAACGAGATTTTCAAGTGTTGTTTTAAATGCCTGTTAGGCTGCGAGCTCCCTTCTTTTTGATCGCCAGTCCCGCAGAGCTTTTTTTTTTTTTTTTTTTTTTTTCCCCCTTATTTAATTTACATGCACAGGGTGGCCGAGAGGTTCAGGATGCCACAGCGATGAGCACACTAGAAACAAAAAGTGCTGCCCATGGAGCCTTTCCCTCAATGATGCACAGGCTGAACTGGAAATACAGAGCAGGCAGATCAATCAACAGGCACGGACTAAACAGGCCCCTCATGAGCCCTAGAAAGAGAACCTCTACTGAACAAAAACCTCCATACTCTTGCACAAAAGAAATGCCAACGCCTCTTCCTCCAGATTTCTTTGCATCTAAGACAATATTTTTCTTCAATATCCATCAACAAGGAGGAGCTGCACCCAATTTTCTCAGGGCACAGCCTGCAGCTGTGTCTGTTAGTGCAAAGGACTTCTCACCACGTGCAAAACGGGCCAGATCCTGGCCAGGGCAAACGCCAACTGGTGCGGTGTTACCCTGGCTTACGCCAGCTGGGGCTGTGACCCCTTCTTTTCAACTGCAGCTGGCATTTCTCAGCCTCCCGCTGGCATTGCTCTCGGTGAGCAGCGATAGCTTCTGCGACACCGACGTTACGGGAGCTCACTGTCAGAGGATGTCAACCAGTTTGCAGCCGGCTGTAATATCATTTCAGCAAGCAGCACAATAAATCACTGGCTGTAAATTAAGCATTTTGTTTACACTGCACGCAGCAAGGCTCTTCCCTAGATGCAGAGCCAGCATCAAAGAGCGCTGCCCTTGGATTTCATCGAAGCCTCAACTGTGCCCGGAGGAGCCGCATGGCACGGCGAGCTGGTGAGTGAGCTGTGCCACACCACGAGGTACTGCGACATGGAGACACCCATCCAAAGGACTGCTCCCGTCCTGCTCTGCTTCTGCTTCTGCTCCAGACAATTAGCACTTTGCTGATGAATGTTTCAGCACTGCCCGTGCCGGCTGGAGGGCTCCCAGGGACAGAAGGGTCTGCTGCTTCCCTGCCTCTCTCCAGCTGCCCTTGGGAGGTGACAGGAGAGCACGCAGGATCGCCCCGCAGGCAGCAGCAGGGCAGGTAGAAAGGAGGAAGGGGAGAAGCTTCTGCCATCGAGTCCCACGCTCGCTTGCTGTCGCTGCTGGGGCTGCCGCAGAGGAGAGACTCTCTCGCCACCACCGTGGGACTAGTGGCCCCCGGCCCTGGTCCTTTCCCCAAAGAAACACTTTCAGCCCCGCTTCAACCCACAGTGTAATGATGCTCCCCCTCGCTCCCACCCTCCTGATGTGTGAGCAACAAGCCCTTTACTGGCACTTTTTTACGATTTCCCGGTAACGTGTATATGTCTCCCTTTTGGCACTTTACTGCAGAGGTGAGACTTCAACTCCTATAAACCGCCAACACCAAGAAGTCGAACAAGTCCCTCTCCCCACATAAACGGCGCAGAATAAGCATGGCAGCAATTCACCCGCACTTTTTTTTCCCCCCTCCTTTTCCCTTCATTTGAGCTGCCACTTCCACCCTCCCGCCCAGTGCCCAGCTCCCCCCTCCCACTCGCGCAATCCGCAGCATTCGCTGGCAGGCGCTGGATTAAGGAAAAAGCACGTCAGGAGCTTTGCTGCAACTGTCCGTCTAGCAGTCCGTCTCTACACGGTTTAACCATTATAATCCCTGCTTCTGGGTCAGATGTGGCTCCAGTCACACAGGAGACAGGTTTGAAAGCTCTTACACGACTGCTTTAAGCTAGAGCTTTAATAGCCCTTGGGCATCGGGGACCTCAGAGGACCAGGGTACGAGGTGCTGCATTGACACGAACGGTGGTAACCCCAAAGATGCACTGTCCAGGCACACACAGGGACAGGCTGGGAGAGAAAACAGAGGCACAAAAACGAGGAGGGGGAGCAATCTACACAGCAAGTCAGGGGAACGACACCCCAGACACAGCTCCTGGCCAAAGAATTGCCACATCCTGCTCTTCTCGTTGGGTGAATGAACAAAAACATGCCAAACCAAAGCACCAGCGACCCCGACAGCCAGTGCTACAGGCAGCAGATGAAACACTGGTGTGCAGGCACAGCTGTACCTCACTGCCGCAACAGGTTGTTTCCAGGTGGCGGTGGAAGGACCATCAGAGACAGACACTTTCTGCCTTGCCAGAGGCAAGAGCAGCGGCGCAGCCTTCTAACAGGGTGCTGTGGACCGTGGGAGTTAGCGTGGTGAGAGACTAGGTAAGGACACCGGCACGACTCTGATCTTTTGGACATGGGCCCTGCAGGCAAAAGCCCTTCTGCTCCGTGGTTAACGCTCGATGCTCATGAAAATCAGGCTGCTGCAGTTTTCTCGCTGAGCTGTGGGCTTATCTCTGGACAAGCAACCCTGAAATGACTAATGTATGCGATTTGTCTTTCTCCTGGACGTTGGTCCAGGAAGCATTACTTGTATCCTTCCCCAGACGTGGTTTGAAGGTGACTTGAGCAGAGATAAATGTTATTTCCCAAATCCCAGGTTGGGGAATCACAGGAGTGCAGCTAACGCACAGGCACACGGGGCTGAGCCAGCCGTTTAGATCTGCCTTGCGTTGCGCTGGTCCCCAGGCTTGCCTTCTGCCCAGGAGAGTGAATGGTGATCGACGGCCAATTGAAAAGGGGATGGAGAAAATGAGGTTAAGAGGTCTGCACACACACTTGTTTCTTCTGAATGCCCATCCCCTGTGTGCATTAGGATGGAAAGCCTTCTCCTGTCTCGGATCAAAAGCTGGTCATCGCCCCCAAGAAACAGGCAAAACCAGGTTTGCTGGTAACTCGGCCATGCACCTCCTTCTCTATACTCAGGGACGGCTGTATTTTAACAGCAAAGCAATCCCTGTACTTATTTGTAGTTAGCACAGTGGTTGCAGATCCTTTGGGATTGGGGACATTACATATGTGAATGACAGCAATATTTCAGAGGATGACAGTGATAGCCAATATAGACTGTTGAGCCCCCTGTGAGGAAGTATTATGAAGCCCATAAAAGCTGCAAAGGACTTCGCAATTGCCATCAATTTAATGGAGAAGATGCTGCGGTGATGGGCAACAGGTAAAAAAACTGAAAAGAGATTACCCAGCTGAGACACGAGGGAAATGGAGCATCTCAGCTAAAGATCGCAAGAGGAAGGAAGCAAGCTGAGAACTGAACACTGATTCCTGCATATTGAATCATGGCCATAGGCAATAACACGGTAAGATTTCGAAGGGAATTCATTCAATAGCTTACTGTGAGGGCTTTGTGGGGGGTGAGCTTTTGTTTTGGGTCCCCCCCGTGGACTGTTGAAAATTGACTACTATATAATCATTTGTGCATGCATCTTTTCCAAATTTTCAGCCAGGTCCAGCTTCGAGGAGGTGAGAAAGCTATATTTACTCTAGTTCAAGTGCTTGGACTCTCAGCAGAGCGAGTGTGGAGCGAGTGTGGAACGAGTCCCCAGGCCTCCCAAAGGGAGTGCATGGACCGCTCTGAGCTCCTCGACCCCCCTGCAATATCAGCCCTCGATCGCTCCTCGCACCCCCGCCACAGCAATACAGCTACCGCTTCACGCGAGCTCAGAAAATAGTTGGGAGCCTCTAAGCCTTTGCTCAGATCTCAGATAACGCTTTCATTTCAGAGTGAGGTGGGTACAGGTACCCTGGGATGGATTCAACTACAAATATTCAGAGTGATTCATTGTTTGGCTTTTCTCTCCAATCTAAATAGTCGGAGCTGTCAAAATTGATCTGAGTTTTTACGGTACAATACTTTAGAGAGAGAACAAACCGTGGATTAAATTTGCTGTTGTGGCCCAAAATAGCTTTCAAATATCAACACAGGCAAGATACACATAAAAGAGACCATTTTCCTGTGAAGCAAGGCAAGTCCTCACATCTCCATTTAACTGTCTTTCTCCCTGGAGGTGCATAGCAGAAAACTGAACGTTTGAGCTGCCTCCCTCTCCCCTTCACCGGATTAACTGGGAGCCATGGAAAAATCTCTTTTGCTCATGAAAAGTCCCTGCTTGGGCCCGGTAAGCTGTCCAGGGTGGGAGCAGAGCTGAAAATAATAAGGAGTGGCCCTTGCTTTCTTATTATATCACTAATGTAGTGCTTATCAGAACAGAAGATTATTTTTGTTCAGTGCGTATAAATGCTCTGATTTCTATTTCTGCACACTACACCCTCCCTGCCCCCCAGAAAAGAATAAAAAGGAGTATGGATCATCCAGCTCTCAGGCCCAGGGATGCTCTTGGGTTTGCATACCCCTTTGCAAGCAGACAGGCCTGCTTACGGTGTCAATGATCCTCTTTCCCCTCCTCAATAAAAGGGCCTGACTCTGCTTCCCCCTCCATTGCAGGGAAGCTGCAGACACAAGAGACTGATGGAGATGAGTATCCATAACAAGGAAAAAATTAGCTGCTTACAAAAATAAGGAACAGATAAAATCTCATCTGGTAATTCCCGGATCCCTGGGACCCAAAGCGGTGAGTAGCCTCTAAATGATTTTCTTCTGAGGTTGCCACACTGGTAGATGTATAAGGATACGTGTACCTTGGCCTAACTGTCATATTCTGATGGCATGGGTCACTCATCTTGGGGTTTAATCCTGAGACACTGCAGATGACAAAACCCTGCCCCGCTGAGTCTGTCGGGGTGGCATCGATAACTTGATTTCCACCACTTTTCTTTGGGGTAACCCTTTCTCCACAGATACCCGCTCCCAACAGATCCTCCTCGGGCTGCAATTCTGCTACAGGCAGCAGGCAGACACGATGCATTTTGTCACTTCGTGGTGAGAAAGGAGCACAGCAATGAAAGAAAAGCCCTGTCCAGAAGGAAAACACTCTAAAGTTAAAAAGACAGAAGAACAAAACTATTTTTTCCAGCCAGAAAAAGTTCAGGGGTGCTTGCCACTAAAGCCTTCTAAATGTCAGCTACTGCCTAGGTGAGAAGCAGTCAAACATACGGGTGGGTACTCCTCGTAATTCAAAGCAGTCCACATCCCACTATGAGCACAGAAACATTCCAATTACACAAAGTGCTAGAGGAAAAGATAACATTTTCTTTTGTTGGTTTCACTTAAAAAAACAGAACAAGGCAGTTTCTTGAAAGAAAGCCAGCTTTCGCGGGAGGCACCTTCCAGCATTTCATGCAAAAATTATCAAGCAAGCCACTGTGAGGCGATATTCTATTGAAAAAGTAAAGAAAAAAAAGAAAAAAGCAGCATTGGCAGGGGAAATTTCATGGAAAGGAAATTAAGAATTCCTCACACAAATATACCACTGTCATCAGCTCAGGGGTTGCGAGAAAGCAAAAAAGGACACAAGAAAAGAAAAGCCAAAGAACGCTCTCAGTTTTTACAACAATTTTTCATTGTTCTGTTTGGACATCTCCTAGTAAGGCTTCCTTCTTTGTTTGAGGACACCATGTAAAAGTCACCAAATGTGCATTTTGACCTTTTAATTCAAAGATTCAGCTCAGTGTTGGAGTCACAGACCCCACTGCGTGACTTATGTACTTGGTCAAAACAACCGAGCTTTTACATCAGGTGAGCACGCAGTGCTCCTGCAAAGGTTAGGGGCAGAGGCCAAGGCACTCCTTGGTTGGAAGATCAGCAATGATCATTTCAAGATAAACAGATAAAGCAATTAACGTTCATTACAGATTGGAGATTTGAAATAAATTGGCCTTCACCCAAGACACAACCATATTGCCGGTCAGACCAAGAATTATCTGTGCAGCCAATGTCATCTACTAACTATTGGGCATGGGAGCAAGAGACCGAGCAGAAAACCTAGGTGACAACAGGAAAAACATTGGCCAAAGAAAGAGCTCTTTAGGCCAACTGTTGGCTGAAAGAGGCCTGGAGCCGTGAGCAGGGAAACACTTTCCAGTTTGAAACTGTGGTGAAAGAAATGGGACTTGGTGCATCTCTGCTAAAGGACAAGCTGTGACAGTGACCCACCTCCATCTTCAGCCTTCCTCCCAATGACCAGGATAAGCTCTAACCGAAAGAAATGCTATGAGAAGATGCTTGTTGCACTTCCATGGCCTTTGTATCCATGTGATAGTAACCCTGTGCCTCAGTTTCCCTGGCACAGGATGAAGCTACAGCCTTTGCTTTGCCTGATTGCTCTGAGGCAAAGAGTGCCTTTTACTGTGGGTTTTTGCACCGTGATGCACAGAGCAGAAGAGGTGCTACAGTGACACAGTAAATCAAGAATACTGAGCAAACTCCCTGCCTTGAGGCTACAGACCTTGTGACCACAGCCACATGGACACCATACTATGAAGAGGCATTTCCAAGCAGAGAGACCCATTTATAAAAAGAAACCCGGAGGCAGGCGGAAGGGACTGCTTCCCAAAGCACCAGGCTACTCTCCAGAAGCCACGTTGCGTCCCGCTTGACTCTCAGCGGCAGACAATTAATAATGTAGTGGCTGTCTGCTCCTGCGAGGGACCCGGGGGAGGCAGACCAGCAGCTGCCTACTGCTTCATTATTGAACAGATCTGAGAACAAACGTAATCTGTTTTTCCATTTACTTTCCAGGGATTACTGCATGCTGCCTTTGTCTAGAAACTGTCTCCACTTTGCAAGCCTTCTTCCATGCATTTGCATATCCCTGGTCAGTCTCTGGCTTCTGAGGGGCTCCCGACTTCACGGCACATCTCTAGGTCTCAGACCTTCTAGCCAAGCCATGCTGCAAAATTAAACCATGAATGTCCAAGAACTGGGAGAGGAGGACCCAGTTTCACAGGGTTCCTCTGCAGAGCAGGTGAAAAGGAGAGGAGTTGGAGGTGTAACAATTTGGGGAAGGCTTGAAGATAGAGTCTTACATTCTTTAAATTAAAATCAAACAACCCACAAGACAACAGATTTGGATTTATCATCGGACCACAGCCACCTCTCCTCACTATCAGTATCAACCGACGGGAGATGCTCCCACACCACAGGATGCAGGCATGGCTCCACTCAAACAGCGGCAGATCTGTCGCTTTATCACTCCTGCTTTGTCTGCCTTACAGCAGCAATACCTGAGTCACCAAGGGAAGAGGGACATTTGCCTTTGATTTACCCAAGACGACATGCTGTAGCAGAGGTTCTGTAACAACTCGCAGATCACAACTGCAAAGTAAACCCCATCTCTACATGTATCCAAGAGGGGTGGGTGGAAGAAGACAGAATCTAATAGGATCCCTCTGAAGTGGCTCAGACCATATCTCTAGCACCAAGAACAACAAACATCTTCCCACAGATCATCTTCAGCTGGATCCTTATGGCTGTCCCCCTAGCAGATCTACAGAGCAGTGCCACTCCTGCAGTTTATAAACAAGGTTGGTCAGAGCAAGGCTCAGATTTGTTATTGCACTAAGGACAGATGGATGATAAGGGTGACTAATCCCTGATCGCCATCCAAGAGGCTTTTCTGCAAGATCTGGAGCGGAAACACGAAATTACCATTCCCCAGGCTATTTCGACACAGTTCCCATTTGCGTCTGTCAGCAGGTGGCACGGGAAAAAGAATCTCATCTCTGCTGCCAGAGGCAAGGAGACCATGGACGACTCTTACGGATACAAGACTTTCTGAAAGCAATCTGTAACTTTTAGGTTCACTGTTTTTGTCTCGGTCCCCCCAGCACTCAGTATACCTTTTCTACATGAAGAAACAGCTTAAAGTGTTGTCATGAGCTAATAGACAAGTCTTAATGGGTCTGCACATCACTGCCCAACCTGCGGGCAAATGTTCCTCTGCGTTAGATCAGGGCTCTTAGAGAAGAGGCACCCTTTGGAGTATCAGCTGGCACTTCCAGCACCAGATAATGCTTTCCCTGCAGAGATATGAAAACTTAAGAGAAGAGGAAGAAAAACAAGATAAGAAGAAAGAGAGGAAAAATAGATGCAGTCTGCCAGTGTTGCCGCTGCTGGCGAGCGGGCAGTCAACTTCTCTCTGCTCAAGAAAGGACGTGTTATCACAGGTTCAGGCCTCAAGAACTTGGCTGTTGTAGCTGGTAAGCACACATTCACTTTCCTAAAGCCACGTGGCTTCTCTGCAATCACTGCTGGCTGCTAGTAGTTCACTATAGAGTTAAGTCTCCACCTAAGGACGTGCTGCCCCATAACAGGACCCCGGCGTTGCAGTAAGGTGGTGTTACTTCCAGGTCTAACCTCAGAGCTGAAGGAGTCAGAAGAGCTTGTTTGCCAATGACACACCAGAGACCATTTAAGAGTTACTCAAAGAGGCTTCGTAAAGGCCAGTGCTGAGAACAAAAGCCCTTTTGGTACAAATCCATGACAACACTGACATGTATTAACCCACGGCACACAAACCCTTAAAACAGCATGAAGAAACCATTAAGCAAAACCCATCAAAAACATATAAAAACCATACTTGCAGAGCAGGAAAGGGATGGGGGGAAATGTACAGTGCTTTCTGAACGTCTGGCTGGGGAGGAAGTGTTTGCAAGAAGAATGCAATGACCCCACGGAATCCATTAAATTCAGCACCACCACAATGCATTGCTAGTGTGGAAGGCCTAACTGCACTCTAATCATAGCCTCCAACTCACAGTGCAGACCTGCTTCACTGAGATTTGTACCTGGAGAGTGTATGCAGTACTTCTTTTCAGAAATATTTGCCTGCTACTACCTCTTGCTCTAACACAAGAGGATATTTGACATCCACGTGCAATGCACTGAACCAGAATGCCCTCCCATCTCAGCATCTTGAAATAATTGAGAATCCTTGGAGCCAAACGCAGAAGTGGCTTAGCAGCCGTAAGGCAGTAACACTTTGCTCCCATGCTGTGTGTTCATCTGAAGACCTCAAAGCTCTTTAAAAACACCACAGTGTCACAAGGACCTTGCTAGAGCCGTTACTGAATTCATTTAGCTGGTGGGTAGACAGAGGCCCAGACAGGATAATCCTTCCACTCAAGATTGATCAGCTCTGTAATGGCAGCCCAAAACGATCAACTCTTATTTTCCTTACTTATCCCAAACACTTTTCCTTTCCACTGGTAAGGCAAGGGGACATTATTGCAAACTTTTCCCTCTCCATCCCCATCTGCTTTGAGACAGCAGCAGAAAGAGAGTTACCATGGCTGCTTTTACCTCTGTGCTACTCAAATGCAGTCACAACTGGAAAACTCTACTCTCGATGTATAATTGTCATGGGCAGAAGACCAGCCTGTAGCATAGCAACGGGTTTTGGTAAGCAAGAGTGCTTGCCACACACCGAAGTGCTTGGCTAACAAGGCTGGATACACAGAAGTAATGAAAAATTTGAGCCATCCTTCTGCCACATTAAGGACACTGATCAATAAAAATGCTATATTGAACAGCATAATAGAGTTGTTAAAGATCATTGCTGCTTCTTTAGCTAACAAGTCAGCTTCTGAAAAAATCAGTTTTATACGGAACCTAAGAAGGTATATAAACATTGGCTGAGATCACCAGCAGGTGTAAATTGAGGTACTTCCACAGATGGCAGTGGAATCGCCTTGATTTAAAATCAGCTTAGGACTTGAGCATGTAGTATTATGCAGCGATAAATAATACCCATAAAAAAATAGGGTAAGGGGTCAGACCAGGCTGAAACTATTTGCTGTCTTTAGTCTCGATGCCACTTCCACGTCATGGAAGTCTCCATGACACTCTACTTTCAACATTGCCAAGATACTCAGCGTCACCTCTAGGGTCCTAGCTGGTACCACTGATCTGTGAGATTGTATCTCATGAATCAGGCTGTTTCCTTCAGACTGAAAACCAAGGATGACAATAATGCAATTCATCAGTTCAGAAAGGATCCCCCACTCCTGTCCTGCTGAGCCCACCTTTCCCACCCATCACTGATACCACACATTCAGTCTATCCCATCGCACCATGCAATTACAGAAGAGACGAGCAAAGATGGATGTGCTCTGGAATATTTTATGACCTGCATTCATAAACAAACACGGGACTTCTGGTGGTAATTTCCAGTTTTTTACCTTAAAAAAAAAATGGGTTTGGATATTCAGATAAACTGAGAACTGCCACCCAACTGCAGAATTCCTATCCCAGTAGAATGTGCATGGAAGGAGAGGGCCTGAGCACTTGCTTATGCTCAGTTTCTCATTATGAAAAGCACTAGCAGCCTGTGCCCGGTCTCACTGTCCTCCCAGTCTGGCTCAGCCCCTTGCTTTAGGACAACGTCAGTGCGTGGGTTGCAATGTGAGGCTGACCCTCTGTATCAGCCCTTCTGGCAGCTGCTCTGTCAGCAGCCAGCATGGGGATAAAAGGATCTCATCTGATCTCGGGAGCTAAGTAGGGTCAGGTCCAGTCAGTACTTGGATAGGACACTGGTTGGGAACACCGGGTGCTGTAGGCTTGGGACCTGATGGGATGCATCCATGAGTGCTGAGGGACCTGGGCGATGTCAACGTGAGGCCACTTCATAACCTCAGGCAATAAAGGTCATGGCAATGGGGAGCGGTTCCCGAGGACTGGAAGAGACCAAATGCCACTTACATCTTCAAGAATGGCAAGAAAGGGGATCCAGGGAACTACACCTTGATCTCTGGGGAGGCGATGGAGCAAATAATCCTTCCCAAACACATGAAGGATTTTCTCTCCCTATATCAACCTGCTAGAAACAGTGGGAGGGCAAAAAGAGGAAAATGCAGGCTTCCTGCTCTTGCCATAGCTACTGGTATAACCCCAACTGATTTGAGTCAGAAGCCCTCCTCCAAAAAGGGCTTTATTTAGACAGATGTGGCCTCTGTTAGGAGGGAGAAATAGGGTCTGCTTTCATGACTCTTCATGCTTCCAGAATCCTCCAACCCCCTGAAGGAAGAAAAACCTTCACTAAGATAGCCAGACCCCTCAGGGACCACATACTGGGGTGGGCATGGGTGCAGGTTCAAAAAGCAGGGGTAGTTTGTGAAGAAAGCGCCTGCTGTGTACACAGCATCAGCGATCTGCAGAAGCCCTAATCTGATCAGCTCAGATTAAGCCCAGTGAGATCATTAAGATTAGCAAGATTCCAAGGCATAATATCAAACTGACTTCCCACAGGAATTAGACAGCTCTGTCTTTGATATCTTCCCCTCAGGCTCAGGCACTATATTCCAGCCGCCGCAAGCAAACAAAACTCGAGAGAATACAATCAACACAACAAAAAACAAGTTAAAAAAAATGGAACGATTTCCTGCAAAAGTCCCCCGTATGCTTTGCCTGGAAGTGGATTCTGAGGACATGAGTAATACCAATCCCAGAAGAATAAAAGAAAAGGCAATGCGACTGCAGCACAGAGAAGGAAAGCATCTCCCACGAAACACTGCGGGGAGGGGACCAACATCCCACGCAGGAGCGCCCTGCATTTGCCAGCACCCTCCATGAACGCCCGCAGCTCTGCCCACGGGTAGCTGAGCTGGTGCCACTCGTCCAAGGCAGGTACCAGCTTTGTACCAGCCCAGAGGTGAGAGTTTGAGCTCCGATTCCTGCCCCCAACCTTGGCCAACTAAGCTGCGCATGCATGGCTGGTCAGCAGGCTCAGGAGCTAAAACTGCCCTCATTGCCCCTGCGGGCACCATTGGCTCTCAGATATTGTCCTATTTTAACCCCATGGGCCCCAGAGCTCAAAATAGGCTTTTTCACCTTCCAAAGGAGGAAACCACTTCACTGCAGAGGGCAACAGATTAAAGGGAGTTTTACCAGGGCCTGATCCTTTATACCAAACAATAGGGAAGTGGGGAGAAAGAGGTCTCCCATCTTTCCTATCTATTTACTTCTCTAACCACAGCAGATGTCTTCAGACTCCTCTGTGGCTGGTGCCACCGAGCACAGCAGAGCAGACAAACTGCACGCAGCCCTTGGCATCGTTTGCTGTGCTGCCTTCCAGATGCTTGGCAACCAGCAACTTCCCCAGCCCATAAATCGCACAGGACTCAAAATGAAGTCTCCTGCCTCCACTCCTGGTTTATTAACCCCATGAGGCATTAGGGCACCTTTTAGAAGCAGAATGACAGATACAGGGAAAGGTAATAAAGCAGGAGTGGCTCCCAGACAAACAAGCTTTACTCCCCACAAAGGTGCTTTTGGGCATATCTTTGAAATGTTAATTCTAGCTATGGCTCTGCCACCTGCCTGCCTCATCTTCGCCAGCTCTGCAATAGAAATGCACTTAGTTACCTGCAGCTGATGATTTTCTAAAGACCCTGGCGTAACCATGAGGGAACAAGCAGCCATGCACCATGTTGTCTTCGGCAAGACATTTCAGGAGCATTTCTGCCTTGCCCACAAAACCCAACTCATGTCTCTACGATCCAACACCTCTGAACACCTCTCCAGGTGCTGGGCTGTCAAAGAAGCCCCCACTCCCTGACTTTTAGGAGGAAAACCTCCAGCAACTTCAAAGGCAGCAACATTTTCACCTTATGCGAGCAACAGCTGCCCAGGTACAAAACAAAGATGCTCATATCACTTGGCAAAAAGGACAGCACATGGGAGGATCTGGTGTCAGTTCCATATCATTCCAGTTATGGTCTCCAGGCAGAAAAAAGCACCGCGACATCCAGACCGGGGCTTATCCACCTTCCTAGCATCAGAGCCCCATCAGCACGACAATGACAAGGGACGTTACGATGACCTGTATTGCTAATAAGCTGCAAGGTCTCGGCATTTCTTCACCTTGCTGCCCCTGTCTAGTGAGCAGCATCACACTAATCTGCTCATTTCACCTCGCCTCTGCCCGAAGTTTCCTGCCAACAACAACAAAACCCATTCTGTGTATTAGGTACGCCTCTGATCGCAATCACCCAGCCCCGTGTCACATCCCGCTCCCTGGAGAAGAGAGCCTGCCGTGTTTTCCAATTCCATACCCCAATCTCTTTAGACAGATTTCACAGTAATTGTAAAGCTGAGCCGCCCGGCTTGCACGCAGCGCCTTCGCTTCGGTGTTTATCCAAGGTGCCGCAGATTTCCAGCTGTGATCTGTCAGCAATTATTTCCATACCCTTCACTTCACCCTTGTATGCAAGCATGTACCAAGGAGCGAGCAGTAATTAAAAGAATTGGGGTCTATTTAATTACCTTCTGACACGATAGCGCAACGGCTGCCTTCAAAGCAGCGCGGCTCCCAGCAAATCGAATCTAACGGCAGTCGAGCAGCGGCGTGGGACCTGCATCGCGTTAGCGCAGGTTGCCTCTGTTTGCAGGAGGGGGAAAAAAAGCAGCAAGCTTCTCATTTCCAGTTGGGAAGGGAACGAGCTGCTTTCAGACCAAAACCTATCGCAGAAGCCAATGAAATTTTAAAAGGGAAACTTTGAGTGTGGCCTTTAAGCAGCTTTTGGCCCTGGCAGGTTCAGGCTGGGGTTATTGCAGAAAGGAGGCGGGGGTTGCCCAAATCCACCCACACGAGCCAGACAGATTTGGTTTCACACAGATTTACGGTAACTCATTCCTCAAGCAGAGGAAAGGTCTCGTCCCACACAGCTTTCTTGTCGCTCCTTAGCAGCGGTGTCTGTTTTTAAGAAGTTAATAGCAGCCTGGGAAAGCAATGGGGAGAGGAGGTAAAACCTGCGCCTCCTGCAGCCTCAGAGGGCTCTGGGGAAGGATCCAGACCATTCACCCACAGCCTCTTCCATGGGAGAGGTGAATTGTGAATGTCTACCACCATGCAACCTCAGGCGAGGCCCCTCAAAGCCCCGAGGCATGAGTGGTCCTAAAGGAAACTCCAGTGGCCTGCAAGTCCCAGTGTGAACTCATGCAGGCAGAGACTGGGACCGAGCAATTCCACCTCTGCCCGCTCCCAACTTGCCGTTGTGTCAGGACGTAATTGCTTCTCCCCGTCACCCTTTCACCCTGGATCCCATGGGCTGGGTCTATGTCAGTTTGTGCTCATGAAGGCCATGGTCCTGCAAAAGGCATCTTATTTTTATCCCCAGTTCAGGCAGAGGGCACGGGGCGGTGGGGAAGGATGCCCCGCTGCCTTGCCTCCCAGCAGGTGTGAAGGAGACGGCTTTTAGCAGCTCTTCTTCCCTAACAAGTCTCACCTCTGAGCTGTACCCTTGATCCTTTCACACCCCTTCTGCCTTAGGGGAAGACATAATTATCTTCAGAGATCTTTGGAAATTAAGGAAGCCTGAGTGATGGCTCAAACTCCCCTGTGCCAGGACCACCACGGCAGCTTCAGGCTGTTTCAATCCTGCCTTTGGGGATGCCGGCTCCCCACACCAATCCGTTACAAATCTGCGGTGAAGAGACAGGATGTAGAACCCACAAACTGTTCCTCTGCAGAAAGGAAACGAAAACCGAGTAGAAAAATCTAACCACACGCTCTCAAGCTCGTCAGGAGGCAACCAGAAAGAAAGCAAGGAAGGGAGATCCTTCAAGACGACAGCAGAGTCCGTGCCATCAGCCTGATTCGCACCAACTCTAGAAGGAGCTGCAGGTGAGGAGCACCTCTAAAGACAACGTGCTTTTTGTTTTGTAAGTCACCTAGGAACTCACAAATACGGGCCAGATGTTCCTTGAGAAAGACATGCTACCATTTCCTCCTTAAACAGAAAGCCCTTCCAGAAACTGTCAGGCTATTAAGAGAGGTTTTTTTCATGACAAAAATCGAATCAGGTAAAAATCTCTTCCCCGTAAGCTATTCAATGAATTCTGTCCCCACTTCTTTTTTGTTTTTACTGGTGCAAAACAAAGGAAGAAGATGCCTGCCTTCTCCTGAGCTGTTTGCTGGATGTATTCAAAATATAGGATGTTCTGGCTGCTTTTAGATTTAAGAAGCGATGTCACGTCTCTGTTCCACAAAGGGCAGTTTCTCTCAGAACCCAGTGAGAATATTCACATTTATGACTTGAAATTCATTCTCTAAAAAAGTCCTCCATGCTTTGTTTAAAATTCATTGTTTCTTGTAAACTCATTCACTAGAATATTAATAGAAGGAAAACATATAAAAGGAAGAACTGCAGCTGACAGGAATTTGGTTAAAAATTCAAACCAATGTTCACAGGACTTTTCAATTTCCCAGCTCTGGGTTGCATAATTTTCAATGCACTGGCCCTGAAACAGGCCTGAATTCTAATGCTATTTTGAAAAGAAAAGACATGATGAATGTTTTGGCAGATTCTTGATTTTCTTTTTAGCTCACTGTGAAGATATGATTGAAAATGCAAAGAGACATCATGGAAAGAAAAGAAAGGAGATGAAGGACAGAACGTTACGCAGGAGGAAAGAGCCTGCATAGCCAAAGAGGCTAAAAATTGTGTTTCTCTTAATACAAGTTTGGGTCCAAAGCAACCACAGTCAAGACCGAACGGTGCACAAACCCACTTGTCTTTGGTGGTGCTCCATAGGGGTGAGGAGACTGATAGAGGAGACAATTGATAAGACCAGTGGCTTGGAAAACACCCATGGGCTATCTCACATAGCTATGATTTTCATTTGACTCCACGCTCCAGGGGTGAATGATGACTGTCCCAGTGACATTAAAGCATTCAGGTCCTGTAACTAACTACATACCATTGTATGTATTTCCATTAGACAAAATATATACTTATGATCTAAAGTAATGTCATTCTAAGTTGCAGAATAAAAAAAATTGGTGGGGAAGGCGGAAGGGGGAAATGACTGAAGTAGTTATTAATGAGGAACTACCCTGTAATTACACAGATTACCGATACCCCGTCAAAAGGCAGCAAAGCCACGCCGAATTAGCACCCAAACGCTTCCAATAGGCACAAACTATTTCATAGCCGGAGCTCTCCTTACCACAGGCTCTGCAAGGAGCAGAAGACTTGGCCTCACAGATGGCATCTGCTCTCTGTCCACCCCATTTCTCCCCAGCCGTAATTGAGAAAATCACCAGCAATCAGAGCAAGTCAGCTGCTCCCAGCCCATAATGAAACAGGGCTGGAACAGCTGGGCTGCATCTTTTTACAATTATCCTTTCTCCACCTCTCTAACTAATAACAGTTTCATGAAGAATAAACCTTGCTACACCTGAAATACTTCAAAATAAACTGATGCCCTGGCTCTTCATCAGCAGCAATGGGGACAGCACCAGAGCAAGCTGCCTTACTGGGTCCATTTGGTCACGGCTATGGGTGTTAAAATACCACCTGTAAGAGGAGCTGAGATGTGAGCTGGCAGCACTGGTTCAGGGGAAAATATCACATACCTAGGAAGAAAAAAAATAACATTTGAAGATGCAAAGGCAGCAAGGTAGGAGCAAAATGAGCAAGGATCTCAGCAATACACCCTCCTCTGGAGGAGACATCACGTTATACTCCAGGACCTCCCTGAATTATTGCTTGAATTAAAGAAGGGGGGGGACATCTAGAGATATTAATAAGGATTGAAGTAAAACAAGCAGTGTACTAAAGCTATCTCAAGGCAATTTCATATGTAAGGAAGACAAACTGAAGGAAACTGGTTGCCAAAGGGAACAAAATGACAGTAGATAAAGTACTAGAAGGACTAACGGTGACCAAAAAAACATATTGTGAACTGCAAACAGAGGCTTTAAAATACTTGTTTCTCCCTTCTGCGCTTTGTAATGTGAGTGCAGAGGCTTGATGTGACTGTGTCACCAAACAGAGGAAAGATGGTGAGGGAGAGTATCGCGTGTTCCCCACACACCCCCCGAGACCGTACAAGACAGCCTGAAAAAAAATACACACAGTAAGCAACAGTAACCAAGAAAATAAATAGCAGAGGATATTTCACTCGGTCTTTATCCAAGGACAAGCAGTTAACCAAGGTCACTGCAACTGTTTTGGGGCCGGAACAGGACCCACAGTAATCAAGCTCACCAGTATAGGCCAGAGGAGCAAATATCCCTCATGGAAACTGCAGCTGCAATTTCAAACGAGCAGAGCACAGCCAGCTGCACTGGAGTCTGGCTGTGACAGCTGCATTTCAAGATTTCTTCAGACTTCCAACATCCTTTTGGCCATCTTTCATCTGCCATGCAAATCCCCTCTCGGCCCCTTGTGAGAACGCCAGGAAAAATGAACTGTTGAGCATCAACTTAATGCGGGGAAAGAGCGGGGCCAAATTCAACACCACCTTCCATGCAGGGCACGACCAGAGAGGAGCAGGTCAAGGGCATTCGGTGAGCTAGTCCAGCAGCGCTTCTCCCACCGTATCACTGAGAGCAAAACTGAGGACCACTGCAGCCCTCCTCCCTCCTAGCTATGGTCCCTCCTTACACGTGGGCTATGGCATCTCATATCATCCATGTCCTGGCACTCCCCTTCCTTTTAGTAGCACAAGACAAGCACAAAGCAGCAGCAAGGAACAGAATCATAGAATCATAGAATCATTAAGGTTGGAAAAGACCTCTAAGATCATCGAGTCCAACCGTCAACCCAACACCACCATGCCCACTAAACCATGTCCCTAAGCGCCTCATCTACATGTCTTTTAAATACCTCCAGGGACAGTGACTCCACCACTTCCCTGGGCAGCCTGTTCCAAGGCCTGACCACTCTTTCAGTGAAGAAGTTTTTCCTGATGTCCAGTCTAAACCTCCCTTGGCGCAACTTGAGGCCATTTCCTCTCGTCCTATCGCTTGTTACTTGGCGGAAGAGACCAACCCCCACCTCGCTACAACCTCCTTTCAGGTAGTTGTAGAGCGAGTTCATCCACAGAGCACTGGGCCACTCTGGTGGGCAGGTGAGGCTGGGACAGCAGTGCCCAAGCACTCCTAATCCTCGGTGTTTACAAACAGTGGCTCAAAGTGAGACCTGGCATCGTACCACACCAGCAACGTATGGGTCACAGCTCCAAAAGGAGGTCACAGCGGTGTAAAATACCACCCAGAGCAATGTTTGGTGGTGTTCCTAAATTAGCCTTTCAGCACCATCGCCATGGTAGGTGCCTGCGACACCCAGAAGCCCTCCCCGCTGGGCTGACAGCAGCATCGCTGCCTGGATGCCAGTGAAATCCTCCCACCAGAAATGGGATCTGAATCCGATCCAGCTCACTCACTCCCCCCACCCCGGCCACATGCACACACTTCTGCAGAGGGCAAAACGTTCTCCACGGAAAACCCCAAAATTGCTATCACTCTAGTTGTGTGCTTGGAGGGAGTTCTTCACTGGTGAGAAGCATTTGCAGAGACTCTTCCCAGGATAAAAACTTGCCAGCACAAATCGCACGCTCCCCAGCAGCTAAAATCCCCATTGCCAAGCGTGGTGCACCTCCGAGCCCAGCGCAGACAGGACGGGCCCCCAGGTACCTGTCTGCATCAGCAGAGCGAAGTCTGGATAAACCACAGAGCCATTATCAGGGGTAAAATTAGCTCCTCTTACTGACAGCATCTATCACTCATTCCTACTCTAATCTCTACCAGGGGAAGGATTTACAAGCAACAATGATGAAAGAGAAAAGGGAGGGGGAAAAAAAAAAAATCAAAGCGATACAGAGAGGAGGAGAAAAAAAAAATGAAAGCAAAGATAACAAAAGCATTTCTGAGGCTGGAAGAAACAAACTACATTATATTACAGGGACCAAGGGATCCTTATCATGCCCAGATAAGATTTTCATTCAACGTGCTGGGAATTTTTTTTTTAACTGCTTAAGAAGATTCAAATACATTGCCAGGTACCTCCAGCTCTGTAAGGGTTTTCTTTTAGCCATGCATCATTGCAGCAGCTTGCCTCAATAAAAATCCTAGGGAAACACATAAAATGGGAAGCGCATCAAAGGGACACAGATGTTGTAAGAACCTTACTGAACAGGTACAAGAACTAAAGGGGGAAAAAGATAAACCTCAGATTTTATGTCAATGCTATTCTTTAAGAGGTTTATTAACCCTTTAAAAAGGCTTTGTTAAAAAACTATTAATCGCAGAATAATCAGTTGTGATGAACCTAACCCATAGATCAATGGATAATACACTATTAGATAGCATGTATTAGTAAATGACTATGTAATGCAGAAATTAATGAGCCATTATGAAAACAATTCCTAAAACAAAATATGACCAGGAGAAGAAAGCAAACCACCAACAGTGCTGCTCGTTAGCTCCCAAATAATCTTTGCTTTGTTTGCCCTTAATAAACCTCTTCATTTCTTAGCAGAATTAATCACCGCAAATTAATGAAACTTATGGATACACCATTCACCGAGCAGCCTACGGGACAGACCTCTTCCTTCCCTGAAAGCACACAGCTAATGCTAACTCCACTGGAGTCAAAGGTACTAACATCATCCAGAAGAACAATGTGATTAAAATGTGCCTTTTATGCACGGGTCTCAGAGCACCTGATCAATAATTATTACAGCAATCCATTCTCACAGCTACTGCTGCAATTACGCGGCTCCTTTCGCCATCGCTGAGCCAGAGGGAGAGCCAGCCCTGAACTCCCAACCTGACTCCATTTCACGTAGCCAGCTGGAGGTGGCAGGGGCCTGTCCCAATCAAATTATACAGGAGAAGGAAAAAAATAGCGAAGAGCCTGCCCTATCTTTAGAGCTTCACCACAGGCAAGTTGCCCACGAGGTTTCTCTAGCATTATAGCAGACTGCTGCTCCTGAGCATCCATTTGGATGGGAATGCCTGTAGGATACAGGCTCGTGGGAGCTGGGAGGTAGAGAGTCCAGTGCCCACAAAACATACCCGCTGGAGCTGCTGCCGTGCAGGGTCTCACGATGAAGAGCAACGAGAGAACGTGGGGCTGTCTTACCACCCGACAGCGTTCCCCTCGTTCCTGCCCCTCCCCTCCTGGCAAAGGGAAGGCATCGACATCCCTCTTGAAACAACATTCAAATGAACGTGAGGAAATTACCCATTTGTTAAGAGAGGCTATATGCATGCGTATGTGTTTTGGGAAATCTAATTTGCATTTCTGGGCCTCAGAGTGCCTCTAACAGAATTTACAGTGAGTTGTGAAGATTGCCATCCCAGCTAATCAAATATAATAAATAGCTCTGACTGAGCAGATGACTCTCCTACAGCACTGTGGTTATCAGAGGGATCGGTCTTCATTTGAGACTCCATTCATCAGCCCTGCTAACAGGATTGTGCAGAGAGTGATATTTGACAGAAGTGTTTTCGAAATTCCTAAATGGAGAGTGTGCATTGAGGGAGACAAGATGGACGTTTCCATTACGGTGACTGTGCAGGATGTCTCACCACCCCCCGCTTCCCACCCAGCAACAAATGACTGACGGACACGTGCCATTACGGTGAACATGGTGGCCACAGATTCCTTCTTGTTTTGTTTATCTGAAGAAAAATAACGAATACATTCTAGGGATGAAGGGTGGCAGGAACCTGGCAGTAGCTTGTGCTCCTGGCTGTACATCACACTGACACACAGCTCTGAAGCTCTACCTGGAGAAGGCGGTGAGGGCAGGAGAGCCCTGAGGGACACGTACACACTTGTGCAGGGAGTCAGCCAGGAGCTGCTGCAGCACCTTCCTGCGGCCCTGGGCAAAGGGGATATTAAAGGATTAAAGGCCAGAAAGGACCTCCTGATTTAGTGATGCATGTACCCTGCAGGCAGAAACATCACACAATCCCTTTCTCCAAGTTATCACATATCACCTTAAAACCCGTTTGGTTGTTAGACCCCACCACTCTCACTGGGCACCCTCACCACTCCGTGTTTTGTCTTGATCTTAACCTGCCAGAATGGATGTTTATCCTTCACCATATGTTCAAGGAGCAGCAGTAACCCCTCTCAACCTTTGCTTTGCTAGGCTGCATGTCCCAGTCTCTTTAACCTCCGCTCATAACAAAAACCAAGTGACTTCTTTCTGCAGCCATGCCAAACCACGCTCATCTTCCTTGGTCACCTGGGGCAACATCCTTCTACAGCAGCATCAACATCTCTGCTTCTACCATAGTGGATATATTTCAGATTTGCATTGGCATAACCTCCGCCTTCGGTAACTCTTCCCTACGCCTCGAGAATCCCCAGTTTCATGGGTGGCTGTGGCGGCGAAGGAAGGGATGCCAGTCTCATTTACGCCGCAGAAGGACTTGGGTTGCGTGGCAGACCACAACCACGGCACAGCATGGGTTTTGGCACAAGTCCTATCGCAGGGGGGTTTATCCTATCGCAGGTGGGTTTATCCCTTGCAAATGCTTGCCCTTCCCCACCTTCTCAGGAACCTCCAGACCACTGAAACTCTCTCCAGTTTGCCTCCACTTCACAGGGACGCAGGATTCACTCGTGCTCGTAAGAGCTGTGATGAAACAAGCAGTTCAACAGCAAGAGGTAGAACCCGCCCGCAGTAACGCGGGCAGGTCAGACCTGTTTGCTTTGAGAAAGCTCTCCCACAGCAGATTAAGCCTGTGATGAGGGGTTAATGAAAGACGTGTTAATTATCACCACCACCACCTTAGACCCGCACAGTTTTCGAGATGTGGTTGAGAACAACTTTCAGCACAAAAATATGCTCTTCCATTTCCTGGGAGGAGGATAATGCAAAGCCGTTTTCTCCTTCTGTCAACAGCATGGGCTGAGGGGCTGATCAGATACAGCAACCTGCTGAAGGGCAGCGTGAGAAACCCTACTGCTGGCCCGGCTGGGCAGCGGGCAGGTGCCCAAGTCCCCACGGCACACTGGGAGCAGCGAGCGCTCCTCCCTGCCGCAGCCTCCTCTCTGCTGCCTTGGACCCGGGGGGCTGCAAAGGCTGGTGGCTCCTGGCAAAGACCAGGGCAGAGGGGCAGAAAGGAGCAAGACAAAAAAAGCAGAGGAATGAACAAGTTCTCTCAGACCCATCCACCCAGGTAGAATATTTTGCCCCAGATTTTGTAAACAAAACAGTAGAAAATGGTAAATCATAAAAGTTAAAGTGATCCCCTGTATTCTTCCCACCTTCCTTTCCTTTCTTTTCATCTGGAGCCATTCCCTTTGGCAGAAACAAAAGGGACATGAAACATGCTGGAAAAGGCTTCTCAGCTCATTCAAAATGTTCCAGCAAAGATCACAGGGCTGAGAGTTGCTGTCCCAGTGTGAAATGAGAATCACTGTGAATCTTCTTCAGAGACAACCCCATGCTCATGGGACAGAGGGGAGCGGGGACAGGTCAGCAAGGACTAGGGGAAGGAAAAAAGTATTTGAAAAAATAAAAGGGAAGAGGGAAGCTTATTCTGCAAGTCAAAAACAGTTTGGCATTTCCAAGTTAAATACAAGCGAAGCCTTTGTCCGCATGCTTCATTGTAACACTGTTGCTCTAAATCCCCTTTTATCCCTTTAATTATGCATGAAAAAACCACACGACCTCCCTGCTCATACGCTCAGCCGAGCAGTGGCTCACAGTGCAGAAGGCTCATTATACAGCTTTAGCGAGGCTGAGTGCTCTGAATTATTTAAATCTCCATTAAGCCTCCACTATGGCATATCTATGTGATAAACGGATCAGGTGCTGCTGGATTTCTCCCCTGGCCAGCCCGCTTTCCCTTCTCCTTCCCCCTCTCTCTCCTTCCTCCTGCAAAACTCAGTAGGAAGGCAGATAATTGCCAAGAGGGAAGGAGTTTGCACTCGTGCTATCAAGTGTTTCGTTGTCATTTAAAAAAGGCCAACTGAGCCAAGTAATAAAGACACTTAATCAGGATTAGCACTAGAGGGCATGGTAAGGTGGTCAATGCATAACTTGTTTAATGGCCATTTTATTGTTTAAATTAAATAAAACTTAAATCATTATGTTTTACTTAAGCAGTGTGAATGCCCTGTCCCTTTTCCTGCAGCACCGCTGCAGAAGCACATAGAAGAAATGGTGAATTGCCAGAGACAGGGGTGGTTGTGACGATGGGGCTCAGCGTACCCGATGTGCAGGGTGATCTATTTTGTCCTCCCAGCCTGCTTTTCACATGCCTGCTGTTCTACAGGCCAGTGTGGTAAGGGGAGCAACGGACCAAGGAGAAGCTAAGAGAGGTGGACTGAGGGACCTCAGAGCACAGTCAAAGTGTGAGGGATTTCTGGCTCCAGAAAAGGGGGAAGAAAAAAGTAAAACACAGTAAAACACAGCAGTCCCTGCAGCTTCCCTAGGAGCAAGGGAGGTCATCCCAGATCAAGGAGAGGCCCTTAATCCCTCTGAAGCAAAGGGCAAGATCAGTTCTCCTTAGGGAAAGTTTCCTGCCACCACAGACCTCTTCAAGCACGAAGGGATGGGGGAGAGGAGGCAAAAGCTCATCATACTGCTATTCAAAACACCTCTTCATGGCATGGGCAGATCTACCAAGCAGCACCCCAAGGGCCACGGCAGGAAAAGCTCAGGTTAACACTTTTGTTTTCCTTGGTTTCCTGCTGCCAGGGACAAGCAGGCACAGGAGATATCAAGTCTGGACACCTAGCAGCCACAAAGTCTGGAAAAGAAATAACAGAAGTCTCAGGTAGAAACGCTTTCAGAATACTTTTGGTTTGGAGGAAAAATGTTTTTTAATAGAAAACATTGACAGCCTATCTCAACACTGGGAAAGAGGAAGGATGCCGTGGTCCTTCCATCACATCCCATCACTGGGGACCAGGGCAAGTTGATGACGAGCTTGGTAACCACTGGCCTGTGTAGGGCTCACCTACACACCATCACAAGCCACAGGCCCCTGTCACTTGAGGTACAAACAACCGCACAAACACACCCCAGTAAAACAAACCTTCAAAGCAAGTCAGGCCACAATGGTTGGTAAGGGAAGCAACGACCCAAAAAAGCAATTATTACATCAAATTCACAATTCCCCATCCCCCCCCAAAAAGCGACCAGGATTGAGCTCCTGTTCAACCACAAGTTTCCTGAGTGAGCGTGAAGAAGTCCCAGATCTCCACAGGGTTTGGCTCCTCGGCTGCAAGATGGAGATAAGAGTCCATCTGTTACCCCTCACGGCTGCGGCAAGGCCGACGCATCGCGAGGGGGTTTGGGAGGTCGAGATAAATGGCCAGCTCTCCCCACGCTCTCAGGAAGCGTTTGCTGAATGGGGCAGGAAGCAGGCGGAGACAAGGAGGTGTGTTGAGTTATTTATTTGTGAAAGCAACTGGAAAATGTGCTGAGGGAGAAAGAAAAAGTCTTTGATGTTAAAAATAACCTCTGCCAGAAAAAAAAAAAAAAATTAAAAAGCCTCTTATTTTAAAAGTTTCTCTCCATATTTACTTGAGATAAATGGAGGCAGCACAGTGGCAGCATTTTCTTAAGACTTGAGAAATAGACGGCAGGACTCTAGAGACAGGTTTTGCTCATATATCATTCCCTTCCCCTCCCAGTCTCTGGGGGACACGTGTTGCTGTGACATCTTTTACTAAGATTTACGGAGCAGTCATCCTGTCAGGGATGTGAAGGCAGCCTTGCTGCCGCAAAGCTGCTGTCAAGCCTGCACCGTGTTCCGGAGGCAGCAGTTAACCCTGTTTTCAAGCCATGGTTTCTACTTAGAGAGGCAACAGAGACAAAGAAAAAGCCCAGTCTGCCCCGCTTCAAGCTGCTTCTGCAAGGGGACTGTTGGCTGTCTACTTACACCACCGGTTTTTAAAACCGGTATTTATTTTGCTGCTCTGGCAGTGCTTATTTCTTCAAGATGCAGGAAAGCGATTAGAGCTGGGCATCCTGTTCCGGGCTCCGCTCCCGGTTCCCTCTGTGTTACCTTTGGGGACGGTGGCGGGGAAGGCCTGACCTCGTCTGCCTCCATGGCAGCGCTGGGGCTGCCCTTGCCCTCCTCCGTGCCTCAGTTTCTCTCGCTCTCGCCAACTCCCATCTGTATTTTTTAAAACCAGCATGAGTCAGGCATGAGTCAAAGTCCTAAAATGTAAGGAACTGGCTTTAAATTCAGGCTGCATTTTAAAGAGGAAGGTGCCAATTTTTTTTCTGTATGTGAAATCCCCAGCAGTGACCTCTAGGTGCTGAGACTTTCTTTTAGAAGTCTGAGATTGATAGTAAATATGCAATATTTACAAGCATGAATCACCTAGGTTTACATAACAAGTGTCTCTTCTGCTCACAACTCTCAAACTAACTTAATTATATCAAGACAACCTTTCCCAGGGAAAAAAAACATAAGGCATTGCCTCCCATTAATAATAAAGCCAGGAAAATAATAATTAGGCCAGGAGGGGCACTCAGACCTCAGGGCTTCACTGGGTGCCCTGGGACCAAAGCTCAGGGGCTCTGCCAAGGAGAGGGGCCACCCCGGCAGCCTCCCACGGCCCCATCCACCCTCCCGGGGAGCCCACGTGCTGCTCCCAACCTCCAGCGACTGATCACGCGCAAGTGCCTCGAGATGGATAACCAGGGAAACTTCAGTATTAAAAGAAAACCACTATCAGTTTCTAATGCAATTAACAGCCCCCTGCCAAGAGAGCCAATAAGAGCACTTCATCAGACCATTATAACCCTGGAGGGTATAGAGAGGCTGCCACGGTAACTCCTTTAATTGCCCTTAATGTTTCATTAAACACAATTACATTTAAACCTAAACTGTGCCATTTGTTGTGGTTTTAATTAGACAAAGGGCAAGATAAAAGGATTGGATTAACCCTCCTCTTCCCTCCCTCCCCTCTGCCAGGGACCAGCCACAGTCTGAAACTGGATTGAAATGGGGAGAAAAGCAAAAGAGGAGCGAAGCACGAAGCACATCCACAGACTCACGTGCACGGCGGAGGATAGCCGACTTCAAGGCGGGAAGAAGATGAACGCTGGACTTGAACTCATCAGGCTCTCCGTGATGGGGAAAGCAAAGAGTGGACGTGCCCCTCCACAGAGCCCGCAGCCCCCGTCCTCCTGCTGCCACCTGCGTGCGAGGGTGCAAGCCACCCCGAGACCCAAGATCCCTCCCGGCTCTGCCAAGTTTGTGCTGAAGTTAGAGATCAGCAGGTTATTGACTTTGGGGAGTGCAGCTCAGGCGGGTGCGGGGGCTCCCCGCTACAGCCCAACCCCAGCGGCTCCTGGGGCAGAGCAGAGGAGACTCTCAGCACGGGTGGGAGCTCCAGGCAGACACTGGCCTGAAGGAAAGGCATCCTCTACTTCCATCATCACAGTGCTAAGAGCGAACAACCCTCCTGCAGCTCGTGTAGATCGTATTTCCCCATTTTATCCGTTTGAAATCACTTCAGTCATTTCCCTTGTATATACCCCGGTTTACACCTCTTACACCATTGATTAAAGTCTCTCCAAGATTACCAGCTTGTTTCCATGACCTGCTCCGGTAGCCTTTGCAAGAGGAGCTGGCAGCACTCCTCTGCTCTGAGCCTTTCTTCCAAGTCCAGCGCTCCTTGCTACACTTCCAGACTTTTTTTTTTTTTTTTTTTTTAGAATACAAATCTGCAGTTTCTTTGGCACAATGAGTAATTCCCACGGCCACAGAGCCACACTTGTTACTGATGCCTTTCCTCTGTTAGGGAGATGTGTCAGCCCAACACTTCTAAAGAGAGGCTGCTATGCTGGATGTACGCTCAGTGCCATATGCTTGGAAAGCCATTCTTGAAACACACACACACACACAAAAAGCATGCAAACACTTATTTTAGCCTAATAAAAAGGAAAACCATTTTTTCCTTTACAGAATTTATTCAGTACTTGCTTAAATATTGCTTCTAAATTAGGTCTAAGGCTTAAATGCTGAAACTCTGCACCCCTGTTTGATGTTGCATATAGCTTTGGCAAACCAGGCTGCCTTCTCCACCTTCTCTGAGCTTCTCAGTGTCTTAGAAAAAAAGAGAAGCAGATTTAGCTGCAGTGCCACACACCCAAATCAGAATAAACTGCTGAAATGCTGCTCTGTTCAGAGATTTATGATACAATTAACATTTTTGTTGGTTTCTAATGACTTCTTTCTTCCTTTTTGAAGCTGACAAGAGAGTAGGAATAGCCACGGGGTATAATCAGACTGTCTGCAAGGTGGAAGGGAAATGAAGCAGAGCAGAAAGGGACCCTCTGAAGCAGGCGGGTATCATTATTATCTCTTTGTGGGAGCATTAGCACCATTGGAGGGCACTCAGGCACCACTGGAACAAGAGCAGCATAAGAACTTGAATAGAACCGAGGAGAAGATGAAAAGAACGAAACAGGCACTCAGTAACAGGTCTGAATAGCCTCCTTTGTGCCACAAGACTTGCTGAGATTTTGCTATCGCTTGACAAGTGCCAAAACTCCACAAGTCTGATCCAAAGACTACATGTGTCAACAGGAAGCCTCCCATTAACTTCAGGGAAACTTCGCCCAAGCCAAGGTGTAATAGATCACGTACCACCATTACAGGGAAATAAGTGAAATCCATCTTAGAATTCTCGCTACTAATTTTCAGCGATTTTTCACAATATATCTCATCATCACAGTGTCTACTCACACAATAAATCAATGCTTTTACAGAGCTGCGAGTAAAATGAGGGGATGGGGCAGATGACAAAGGTGGTAGAGAAAATGTGTGCCGTTGCTGAGAAGGAAGTAATCGCAGCAAGAACAAGCTCCCCTTTGGTCCGTTAACACAGCTAACCGTGTGCTGCAATGGTCCATGGTGGCCTCAGCAGTCGTAGAGACAAAGCCTTACCATCTCCCCTTGAGAGGGAACTGAGGCACGGACTAGGAGGTTAATCAACATTGCAGCAGGGCAAGAGCTGTACACACAAACTGGGTCAGCTCGTATACAAAGCAGAGGTGGGAGACTTGAGGTGGGAACCTGCCTTCATAGAAAAAGCTACCAGTCTTACTAACTACTAGGAGAGACAGTGTCATTGCTCAGCATGGGGAAAAAGTGCCACCAGAAGCAAAAAAGATCCGAGTAGCCCAGGGAGGAAAAAGCTAGACTTCCACTCTGAGGCCATGGATAGAGCGGAGCACATTGTCCGGGGGACCAGAGTACTACGGGGTAGAAACACAGGACATTTTTGAAGCAGTCAAAAATGGCAGAGCAGGTTGCAACCTGGCAGCTCCCTGTTACTAGATGTGTGCTTCAGAGCTACTAAAAAAACAGATTCACAGGGGAAACATACCTTAATGTGTCATTTCCAATTTACTCCATCATTCTTTTAATTTTCTATTTGCCCAGAAATAAAGCTGCAAGTGGTCCAGTTAGGGCAATGCTGCCTCTTCACCCCTCTGCAATCCCCGTGGCAGCTCCTTTCCTCTCTGCCGACGTACAGAGAAAGGAACATCTCTTCTGATCATCGCCATGGCCAAGACAACCCAACTTTGGCATGAGGCTGCTGCTTAACAGAAAAAAAATTGTAGGAGCAGGGGACTCCTCCATCAGTGGAGGCTGCCTGGCTACAGTAAAGCTCCACCCGTTGCCGGGAGAGCATCTGCACATCGCTGCTTCTGCCTCCAGGATTAAGGGGTCACCCTTAGGTTTGAGCTTTGGGGAGCAAGAGGGATTGAGGGGCAGGGGGGGTACAAGGGAGTGGGGAGAACAGCTGTTAAGCTCTTAGAGATAATAAATTGAGTAGCTCTGAAATTGGACCCACAAGGATAAAAGTGTTTTTAGTGCCTATAAGACCGACTATAAACTCAATCTGTCAGACAGCAGCAGCTGTTAAAGATAATGGTCCTGGTAAATTTAACTTCCGAACTGCCACAAAGGGACTAGTGTGATGTTAAGTTTCTCCCTTCTTTGAAAGGGGTGGGGGGGGGAGAAGGCATGAAAAACCACTAGATCTTAAACATGCATCTCCAGTCAGCTAATCAAAAAGCCTGCTTTGAAGAGCAAGGCTGGGCTGTGCCCCCACGGGGGAGAAGAGATCCCCCGGAAGCTTTTAGGCAGATGAATACCTCTGGGCTGCTTTGATAGGATTCCACAAATGATACCAAATATTTGCTAATCAGCCAAGGTCAGCAGGGAAAGAAATGACTCTTTGCTCCGAAGCCAGGCATCTCCTAATTATTTAAGTCCACGCTGTGACTTTATCATAAGCTCTAGGCAAAGAAAAGCATCTAGCTAGACTACCCCCGAGCAGATGGTGACTCAGAAGCACTCCCTTTCCCTCGGTCCTCCCTGGCCCTGGAAGAGAACAGTCCTTTATCCGCACCAGGTCCCTTTGGGACCGACGATGCTTCCCCCAGGAGCTGCCCCGCTCAGCGCAGGGTGCAGCCGGGCCGTCTGAGCCCAGCCCTACCGAGGGGAGCCCAGCGCCGGCACAGCACGGGCAGGCAGCACACGCTCCGGCTGCTCCTTGCCATGGATGCACTTGCCAGCTCACAGCAAAGTGTTGCTTGTACCAAGCGTCCCACCAAAAACCCAGGGAATTTTATCACTGAACCCAGTGGCATCAGGGTCTGGCCCACAGAGATCAGACAGACATCTCTAGACTGGCAGCGTCATCCTTCAAAACCTATTTTCCCTGCCAAGCAGGTAATACAGCATGATTGAGAACGTGCTTTATATAGACCACTGTTCCAAATAAGCTATTTGCAGCAAGTCTTTTTAATATGACAATCAGAACTACTTACGCAATTTTGAAAAGGCGGCAGGATTTGGCTACAAGAACAGAAGACAGTCCAGTTAACTTCACCTAACAAAGCAACTATTGCAACCAGAAAACCATCATCCACTTTCTACGGAATAAAGCAAGCAAGACCCGAATGGTCCTGGTGAGAGGCGAGGAGGAGGGCTGGCCCCTCTGCACTGCCTCCTCACCCCTGCTCGGCTCCGTACAACCACACCTCCAGCATGGTTTGCAGCCCACTTCTCCAGCCCCAGCCCTTCCCAGGGCACACTGCAGGGACATGAACCTTTCCTTAGCACATATTCCCAATATCCTGCTTGCTTCAGGATCAGAGGAGGGTTTCATCTCGAGAGGGTTTCTTCACAGCTCATTTTTCAGCTGCCTGAGCGGTACTCTTGGACTCTTGCCACTCTGAGGGAAACCTATAGGTGAGCTTTACTGAGGAGACAGGGAAGAAGTGGTTCCTTTGGACATGTTTTTATCCCAATGGGGATAAGATTTCTCATGTGCTTAGCATAACATCTGTGCCTTGATGGATTTGGGTTTCGCTGGAGTGAAGGATATGGTGTCAAACCCAGCAAAGCTTCCAATCAAGTCTTTGGGAGAGGACTATGCAACCACTTTGGAGCGATATCCTAGAATTACTTCCCAAGACAGAGATATTTTTCAAGGGGGTTGGAGGACTGACTCCTTTTGGATGCATTTCAGCAGTATCCATCATTTCTAACCAGCAGTTAAAGAGTGTTGAAGGTCGCAAGTCAGAAGCAGAGCAACTTAAACTAGCTTTAAGCTACTTCGAGATTAAAACTCCTGATTTTATTCAACACTATGGATAATTTATCAATGTTGTTACCACCCAAGGACGTAAAAAGAGTCCAATCAAACTTAAATACACAGAATATCTGGGGGGCATTTAGAAGAAGACAGCAACCCCAAGCCCCAGTATTTACACATCTCATTGCCATTGGAAAGCCCTGATTCAAAAGCAGCTCCTCCAGCCCTGTTCTCATCGGTGGTATGTAAGGACAGTACAGAAAGGCTGCAGGATTAATCCCTGTGAAATGATTTATCACTGCAACCATGTACAATACAGCTTCTGTCACAGTCGTCCATCACTTCCCAGCAATGAACCTGGGAACTTCATTCCCAGGAACATCCAAGTTTGCAACTGGAGTTCCCCTAAAGCGATTCCCCAGCCATCAGCAGCCCCATGCACATGGCACACGCTGGTGATCTTCTCCCTCTCTCCACATTTCTTTGTGCTCTCAGAGGGAAAAAAACAAAAAAGGTGGGGGTGGAAAAAAAAAAAAATTAGCCTCTCCAGGCCTCCGGGTTAAACTGTGACCTACTTCAATCCACACTGCTGTCCATTATTACCAATCCAATTATTCCAGACAGGTTAACTCAGCTTTAATTTATGTCAATCCAATTACTTTTTTTTTTTTTTTTTGAATTAAATAAAAAGATCACTTTATGCTTCGAATGATTTATGAATACTGGGTCAACATCCCAGGGAAAGGACTTGGGAACGCTCAAGGTCAAGGTTGGCCTCATGCAGGAAATCCCTCCCAGAGTTTGTGGGGAGAGCTTTACTCACCTCATCTCTCTTTTTTTTGTATTTTAATTGGATCTCTCACACAAGAGCCTATGGCTTCCAGGACTCTG
>NW_009207550.1:54359-83760 GCF_000690835.1 Fulmarus glacialis
GGAATGGCATTCTGACTGCAAATACGTTTCAGCTGAAGTAAGAGGCACTTAAATTAACTAGATCTCCCTGTCTGCTGCAGTATAATGGGACAGCTGAGCACAAAGCTTTCCCCTTCAGGGGAAAAAGGAATCCAGGATGGAGATTTTTCGAAGGCACAAAGGGGAGTCAGGTATCTAATTCCCACAAACTTCCACTCAAGTCCCCTTTGTCAGCCTTCTCCAGCAGTCAACAGCAGGGGTGTTTTAAACAACCCTGTCACTACCTTCACTCCTACCTTCAGTCATTGCCAGGGTTCTGGCAAACTTCTCTGAGTAATCCACCACCTTGTATTAGGGTGGTGTTAAAACATGCTCAGCAGCTCCTCCTCAGCTGGGTGCAGAGCCTCAGCCTCTCTGCCACCAGTGCCAGGACTGAGGCATCATGAGATGCTTTGTCTGCTTTCTTACACCTTTAGAGCTGCGAGGTATTCCACCTCCCTCCAAGCTAGGACTCCAGACGACTCAGTTCAACTCCCACTTCTGCCACGAACGCACCCTAAGGCCTTGGCAAACTCCTTTTGACTTGCGTGCCCTGGTTTCCTCTCCCACAGAGCCACCCACCCGCTCCGCCTCCCACCCATACGCAACTCGGCCGGTCACTACAGTCCCTGCCAGGGAGCAAACAAATTTGAGACCCAACAGCCTTCTGACTGACTATCTCCCTGGCTCCTAGACAGGCCATGAGCAGAGCTGATTAAGTCTTTAACATGTATTTCTCAATTATTCTTCCCCAGTGTTTCTAATTAGGACCAAAAAAAGTTTTGCTTTTTTTTTTTTTTCCTGTCCAGCTGAACTTTCCAGCTGATCTCAGCTGCCATGGCAGCAGTCGGTTCTGCAGATAACTTGGATCCCGGACCGTTTCCAAGGCTTTGAGTTAAAACCTTGAGAGGTACCTTGAAGATAAGGGACAGTTGCTGAAGCCGGTGAGACCCGGTTTCCCAAGCCCAATTCCAGCAGCCAGGAAGACACACTCTATACGGGATAGTGCTTCCAAGGGAGCCCTGGAGCAGCGCCCCGGGGGTTAAGGCCACAGAGGCATGCTGAGTCGCAGGGAAGAGGATGTAAAGCCTAACTGTATCCAGACGGGGAAATAAAGGGAAGAGAGATTTCAAGGATGAGCACTGAAATCACTTCCAAAAAAAACATCTTCCTTTTGGAAGAAGAAAAGGGAAAAAGCATCTCAAATCAAGAATGCGATTTTAACAGTCTCCTCAAAGTGCTTCCTCCACCCCCTTACCTGAATGAACCCAGGATTACCTACATCTCAGTCTTAGCCAGACAGTTGGACATCAGGGCTACCCAAAACCATCTCTATCAAGGACAACACAACAAATCCTCTGTCTGAAACAACATCCAGACATCCAAACACTGAGTCACTTCAGTATCCCAGCCAACGTGTCCTTAAGGGAGAAAAGCCAGACACTCAGCTGGGACACCCCGCAATGCCAGACACCCTCCTCGGGGCAGAGTCACTTCAAAGCAGTGCCGTTCAGAGTGAGGAGCCCTTGAGAAGAGGTGGGATGTTACCTCACCCTTTCTCAAGCTCTCTCTCTTGTCTTTTCATCCTCATGCTACCCAGTAACTCCAACAGCCTGGGCAGCATCTCTTCCCCATCCCTCCCACATTACCTTGGGAATGCTCTTTCTCCCAAATACAGCTTTTTATCTAATATCTTAAGAAAAATTATCTGTGTGCACACATTACTTGTCATTGACTAGATATTGCCATCCTACCCCAATTTTAGATGAGGACACGAGAACAGGCTACTACTAGGGTACTCAGTTCCCAAAGACACCACATTAAGTGGTGAAGGACTTCAGAATTTATTTAGTACACAGTTAAACACCGGATAAGGAAAGCACCAACATGCACAAGCCTATTATATTATTCCTTTCCTTATCCTCAGGCTGTGCCATTAAGAAAGTACATGAGAAACTGGAATTTTGCTGTACGGCTACAATAGATGTCCACGTGCTTCTCTTTAGGACTTTTTGGATGCTGCTTTGTGGAATGCACAGCCCAAATTCATTATGTTCTGAAGAAGTTGTTGAGTTGTCTGAAAACAGACAAATGAAAACACAACGCCAACCAAAAATAATAGCTTTTGCAAAGAGGGATTTTTGAAATTCAGGAAATGCATTACTAAAGCCAGAGAACTTAAAGCTGCTCTTTTGCATGCTACCAAAGCAGTGTGGATGGGCTTCCTTGGAGAAGAAAAAAAAACCAAAAAAAACCCCCACTAAAACAAAACTGAGAAAAGTCCATGCCCACCAAGTGGTTTTGAAATTTCCATCCCAAACACCAAGATGACCCCTTGGGCTGGGACAGCATTGTTTCAATTAGTGCTGCTGTGCCCAGCCTAATTGTAAGAGTCGGAAACAGCCAACACATTCCCGAAGGGCCACGAGCTCTTTCCCCTATTGTTTTAGGCTCTGCATCGAGAGAGCAAGTGAAGGAGTAACAGTGACAAACACAAGGGAAGCAGCTGTATTCACTTTCCCTAGGGCTATTTCTGCCAAGTCTTAAAAATAATCCTGAGATCCTTCACCCTCCTCCCTCTACTCTTTCTATCACAGATGCCAGGTTTCTCCCAAGTCATCTGTGACCTGGCACTGTATCTCCTAAACAGGTCCCCTCCTTTGAGGACAAAATCTGATAAAGGCAGGTGAAAGAAAAAGCCTCTTAGCTCCTGCTGTGAGAAGGCTGCCTTTGGGTTTGCTCTCTGCAAACAAGGGCTGGAAACATTTTCAGTTCCAGCCTGAGTATGCACTGAGGGGAACCAGTCCTTCAGGATCCCCTCTCTGCCCTTCACTTTGAAACCAGTTCCTGAGCAGGCTCCAGCTCAGCATGTATTTTCATTTCACTCATGACATGTGACAGTATTGGTTTTCTGCCCACCCTCTTCAAAAGCAAGAAAGAGAAGAGGAGACAAAAAAGAAAAAAGTGCAGCAAAAAATGATGCCACTCTCAAGAAATGGCACTTTAGGCAGTCTCCACTACATCAGTAATGACAGTCAATAGTGCCTCCAAGGACTTGCTTTCTTCAAGTCAATACCACATTCTGACAGCCAGTTTATTCCTGGGATCCATGAGCCTCTCCTCCAGATTCAATCTTGCTCAGACAATCATTCCTCTGAGGCTTTTATCCAGCTTACAGATAGTACAGCGATACAAGAGCCAGAGAAGAAATCTTACCGCTGCTCTGCAGAAATGCACTTCTTTACTAAGTGGCTTTTCTTACCCGCCAGGGTCACCTGCAGCACCAAGGAAGTCAGAGGTCATCAGAAATAAAGCAGAGATGCTTAAACAAATACCTCATCCTGGATTCCACGTGGCTTAGGCTTCAGGCGATCCTCTCCTACAGCTTTCCCCACTTAAGGGATTTACCGCTACAATGGCTTGCGTACACACGCACAAGAGAAAAGCAAGGCAGAGAACGTGACCTTCTAAGAAGAAACCACAATGTAAAGTCTGCAAAGCTCATTTCACCAACTTGGCTGCCTGAGCCAGAGCCGGGATGGTACCCACTGACACCTATCACCAGTTTTGGTGTCTCAGCAAGGAAGGCTCCATCTTTGTCAAAGAAATGCCCACCTGCATCACTAAAACATCTTTAGTGGACAAGGAATAAAACCATGGTCATCTTTAAAGCAGGCTTAGAGAAAAGAAAGCATGTACTAAAATTAAGTTCAGTGCAGCAAGCCCCTGGCCTTCACCTGCAAAGACACGAGTATAATTGCAATATTAAACAGACACATGAAAGGCCTCCAGGACGTAAATGGGTTTTGCAGAGATCAACAGCAAGGTCTGTGCCTTGGTGAGAGCAGCCTTAGCAGCTTCTACACCAAAACGTAGAAGCTTTGTGTTCGTTGCTGTCCCAATTTTATTCACGTCCTTGTATTTCAGGAAAGCCCATCTCTGCTATAAACCCTGGCTACAGCCTTGTTTCTAAGGCACATTCTGAAAGGACTTGTTCCTGCTGCTGAAGTCTGTTTTGAATGTGCCTGTTGTGGGTTGCCGGGAGGAGCAGAGGGATTCCTTGCCAGCTGGTGAGCAGCATGGGCAATGAGAGAGTCACAGTAAGTTAACCCACCGCTCCCAGCTTTGGAAGACCACAGTGGGAACGTCATGCCACAGAGTTGCAGTAGTGTCCTTGGGGTGCTGCTTCTTTCCTTTTTCATATGCCAAAAGCCTTTGATGAAATGAAAGCTGTCTATCAAAGAGCATCTCTCCCATCACCTAAACTTAGCTCTGCTTTATGCGTCACCATAGCCTTTGCCCGCCTCCCTGCGCATCCGATGCCTGTGAAGGAGTGAAGGAGTTAACACGAAGCTCACTTCTGCTACAGCAAAGCCACACAGTTGATGATGTTCAGTGAGCAGATGAGGGCAAGCCTGGGAAACAAAGAACGAGATTTTTTCCAGCACCCTACACCTTACGCCTACCTCTGCAGCACCAGTAACAGCATTACACTCCTGAGGGCAAAACTTTCCAGTGTCACAGAAAGTTCACCATCTCAACCTGACAATTTTAGACATGGTTGGTGACTAATGAGGTCCAGGGAGGTATGGATTACTGCTGTTTGTACAGCTTTATGGAGGAAGCTGTAAGAGTGCTCTGTAGATGAAATCAGTACATATTTGCACATTAATGTAATTTAACCTGAACTCATTCTATCTTTTAAACCTCTGGAGTGGCAGGGAAGACCCATGAGCAAACAGGCAAAGAATATCTTTATTATAGAAAGGCTAAGGTGACAGTCTATAACGTGTCAGACAACTAAGGCTAGCAGGAGGCTGTAGATCCAAGCAAGAACAAAGAAGATTGCAGCAAGGAAATACCTCGAAGGTGTTCTCCACTACACACACAGAAAAGGAGAATTTTGCCTGACAAACGCATTTAAAGCGGTATAAACCTGCACACTCACAAATAACTTGTTTGCATGGCTGTACCCTTAGAAGGAGCTGCTTTACCAAAAACAGATGTTCGCACAAAATCCCCAGAGGCTTGTGAAAAAACCCTGCAGTTAGGAGCTGCCACAATCAGTATTTTGTATAAAATAATGCCAAGGACTGCTCAGTTCCCCACAGGGGAACTCTTTTAGAGATTTTGTTACCTCAGCCCTCCTCTGCTTGTTCTGCTGATCCAGGACAAACTCACCTTGCTGGCCCAAAGCAATGATGACAGGTTGACTGTACTGCTTGGCTTTGTACCAGCTCAGCCTGTCCTTCCACAGATGGTGCAGAAACAAAACAAGTCACCTCTGGTGCTCCAGCTAATTCAGCAAATACGAGTATAGACTGGGTGAGCTTGTAGCACACAAAGCCTCAAATATCAACTGTGGACCCATGACCTCTCACAAAACCTCCATGGAGATGGCCCTTCAAGTGCACTCCATTTCAGGCAGACCTGTATCTCCAGCCCAGCCATGGCCACCATACAGCATAGACACACTCTGAACTACACCAGCAGCAAGACGGAGCTCCGTAAGGGCTATCCATGCAACCCAGGCAGGTGTTCCCAGCCATGCTGAGCTCCTTGCTGTCATTGCTGGGCAGATCCCAACATCTGGCCCAGGTCCCCACCCTGCTGTAATCACAGCCCTGACAGCATGAATCCAAGCCTAAACCTGCCAGCTTTGCCCAGCTGGAGTTAAAGGAGGTCTTTAACAGTAGTAATGAACATGGCAGTCCTAGGAAGGGACTGAATCAGAACAGACTAAGTAGTGGATAGAACTGAGTCAGATCGGATAAACTCATAACCCACTTAGAAGCAAGTTGCCTCCTGAGCACATCTTTCTCAGCAAGAAGAAGAGGGGGAAGGAGAAAAAAAAAAAAGTATCCTGGGAAGTGATTAAGGACATTGCTAAGAAAAGTGTCACGAGTTGTAGGATATCCCATCACACCTTCCGGGTGAAACTGCACCAGGCAGGATGCAGAGCTCTCTCCTACGCAGCCCCTTTGTTCTGCACGGCAGCCTGCATGCAGGGAAAGCGCTCCTCCCGCTCTCGCTAACCACAGGACTGCTGTTACCCAGCCTTTTGACCAGAGCTACCCAAGTCAGGGAATACAAAAACTGTCTGGACCGCACGTACATTTTGCCTGGACCCCACCAGACTCTCAGATGTGCAGCATATCCCGTATGCGTGTGATCCTGCGCTGCTGCCCTCGTCTCAGCCGCAGCCCCCACCAGCTGAAGGAGAGGACGGTGGCCAGCTGATCCACCAAAGCGAGGGAAGCACATTGCTTCCTGCTGGGTTGACTGCAATAAAATTACACAAGGAGCTTCAGTGAATATAAGCAGCCTCTGGTAAATACTGCACAGGCTTGTTTAGCCTGTGGCTCTTTACACGCACCCACCAGACTCTTTATATGTTCCAACACTGTGTTTCTCATGGAGGATAGTGTTATGCAAGGCTGAGCAATGAAAGCAGAGATTGTTACCAGCTTTAACAGGCTTTGGATCATGCCAAGAACAAGTCCCACTCTGTTTTAGTTGCTTCAGTATGATATCCCACATCTTTTCTATAATAATCAGATGCTCCTACACTGCAATCAGGAGCAGAAGACAAACGACTAGTAAACAGACGAGCAACAATCTCTTTAAAGAGCTGAGAGTACTGCCAAGAATATTTGTAATCTGATTTCATCCCCACCTCTTCGCCTTCCCTGACCTGTCACTGGACCTCGGTGTGATCTACCCAGTGGTTTTCAGGCTGCGGTACACAGATTACTTCGGAGTGGACCAAGAAAAGCAAACTGATTGGCAGACTGAGATTCATTACAAACCTACATCACTGACCTACACCAATCCATTAGCTCATTTATGAAGGAGTTTCACTTCGTTACAGGTCACTGAAAAAAATTTAGTCTAGACGGGTGATGTATTTATTTTAGGAAACAAATCCACTTAGTAGACTATGACCTGAACACAAGTTCCCCACTATCTACAATGCCAAAGACATACTTGAGATTGAAACAAACTTCTAATCATTTCTTTGATGTAAAGAGACTTCTGTTGAACAACATATTAGTGGTGTGGTCCCTCCTGGGGAACAAAAACCATAATAAAAAGTCTATTTACCATTTGCTGTCTGCCACAGCAGAGATGAACTGTAAGAGCGCAGTGTGCTCTGCTCTGTGCAGGAGAGCGAGAACTGCAGCCACTTGTCACCTCCTCCCCTGCTAGCTGCAATTCCAAAGTGACACATGCAGCAGATTTTTTGAGGCATGTAATACAACACACACAAAAAAGCAAAAAGCAATCAGTCTAAGCAAAGGGCTTGAACAGCATATATCGCTGGGGAAGAGAAACCCTAGGATATCAGCTTGGGGAACCAGAATAACTGCTAGCACGAAAGACTGACCCAGGCACCATAATAGGTGTCACGCTACTATCCCACAAGTCCACGAATGGCCATCCAGGAACCCAGATGCTATCTACAGTCCTCCACTGTGTCCAGCTTCACAGATCGCCATCCAGGTTTAACGGTGTCCAGCTTTACGGGACATAAGTTTCCAGGAGCATTTCTGCTACCCCCACTAACATGACTCTGGTTCTGCAGCTGAATAAGGTCACCCCCACCCTAATTTAGGGCTCCAGGCTGCTGCTCTTGGCAAACTCTGTGCCAAAGCAGCCATTTGCTTTGAATTTTTCTTAGGTCTCTTTCAGAAATGGCCAATGGAAAAGAAAAGAAAAAAGTCACTGTCCCCAGGTGCAGCCCCAGTCGGAGCAAGTGCTGTAAAAAATGAGCGACACAGTACAGCGGGTTGCCTCCTGCTCAGGTACTGCTATTAAAATGGGTATGGCTGCGGTGGGGAGGGAGGTCAACAAAACAGCCCCTGTAGACACACCACTCAGCTCATGCTACAGCTCTCACGTGCAGCCTGCAACTCCTGCACACGTTGGACCTACACCAAGAGTCCCCAGAGCGCACAGCAAAAGAAGGCTTGAGAGTCACAGGAGCCAACAGGGAGGAAAAGTAGGAGGCAAAAGGCAAAGGGTTAATTTACACCTTTCTGTTGGAAAATAATCACTGGCTTTAGCAGTTTCCTGCAGAAGACGGGGAGGAAAAGGGAAATCTACCGTGCCCGTAGCACATCTAACGACTCCTACACCTCAAAGGCTCTTTCTAATATCGCTCCAAACCCAGCCACATCCACGCGCTGATAAATACAGCAGCAACACACAATTTAAATACAATTAGAGGAGACTGCTCCCTCCCTGAGCACTGCTCAGGAGCCAGACTGGGTGGTGGTATGCAGCTGTGCATGAACAATCCCCAACACACACAGAGTGAAGCTGTAGTTTGACTCCAGTAAATTCTGGCAATAAATTCCTCTCCTCTTACCTCTGAGGAAGGAGGTCAGACCAGCTGGGAAGGAATGCAAAGGAGATATATGCATTGCTCCAGGCCGGGAGGGATTCATTAATTAGGCAGCACTTACTCCAGTGAAGCAAAACTTACTTCACTTGGCCCAACTGTTTAAAGCATAAAGGGACCAGAAGACCCATCCTCTCGGGCGGATTGCCACGAGCACACAAAACAGCCAGTTTCAGAGGGACTCGGCACTAAGCCAGCCATGCAGCCACAAAAAGGCTAAGCAAGAGCGAAGTCCCTGTCTCTCTGGGGTTCTGCTGTGAGCTTCGAGGTCCACAGGGAGAGATGGGTGTGGAGTTTCCATCAGCTGCCCCCCCTACGTTCTTCCAACAGGACATGAAGTTGGGCTTTCTGCTCCTTTCCTGGCATGCAGCTTGGAAGTAAGTTCAAAGCAAACTTGTTTGATTCCTCCAGTTGTCCCTCACGGGGCTGGAGTAAACGTTTCCATGGGCCTGGACTGACACTGCTCTTCTATTTGGGGATTTCCTCTTTGCACATGGCAGTGACCAGGGAAATTTACAGTTCCAGCTGAGACAAACCAAAATGAAAAGAAAGATTCATTTTTTTTAAAGTTAAATTAGAAGGGGGGGCGGGGGGGAGAATTCCCATGATGTACTCAGTTTCGGTCTTACTGAGGTTCTACCTTCAATTTCAGGAGGGATAAACTCATAAATGAAAAAACATAAAATTAAAAATAGAGTCTGTGATCTGTGGCTTGTCCATGAGTAGAAGATGGCACATTTCTTTCATTCCTACAGACTGGTGGATGCTTTTGTACCTTCTCTCTCCAGAAATGAGCAATCATCCCACCCCTTGAGCACAGAGACCTCACTGTTAAGAGGAGACAGAAAATGGTATAATCTTCACAGAGAAGCAAGGGAATTGCCGTGTTCAAAGAGATGCAACCACCCCAGGAGGAACCATCAGAGAACCTTTACAAGAGGAGAGAGCTCGAAAGAGCAGAGGGCTGGATATCCTGCAGCACACACATTTCAGAAAAATCCCAGCCTTCAAAGCCTCACGGAGCCCTGTGACTAAGCACAAGCCTGTGAGCAGGTCCCAGCAATTGCCTCTCCAAGCCCTCAGGCTGCTTCAAATGTAGAGCAAGCACAAGACAGTGACAACACAAGTCGTTCCTCAAGCTTTCAACCAAACCCCACCATTTCTTCAAGTTTCTGCTCCTCTACTCTCTGCTGGGGAGTTGTCAGCAGCCTCCCGAGATGGACGTTGATGGCAGAGTGCACCCAAATACATCCACGTACAGGACAGCTTCCTCCACACAGGCAAGGCAGAGAGACAAAAATCAGCATGTTCCGACAGGTAGATTCCACCCTGACCTCCCCGCAAAGCTACTGGATCTTTTCCATGATGGTTTCATCTTTAATTCTGCTCACCACACTTCGTCCAACAGGTTAAAAACCAAAGGTGTTTATTAGAAGTCAGATGATCAGCCTCCATCATCATCACCATCTTCCCCTAGATTTACATCTGTAAGTCTATTCTGTATTGAATGTTGGTATTTACTTTTTTTTTTTAAAATCTACTTGTAAGGAAACAAGAGACCACAACAACGTTTATTAAAGTATTAGAAGGGAATAAGCAAGCTGCATAATGAACTCACATGGCAACACAACTCCAAGCTAGCAGTCACAGTACTTTACATTTAAAATTGTTATTTGGCAAAGAAACCATCCCTTAGTCAATGTAGGTCATCAAGTCAATCAGGCACAAAATGCCCAATAAAAATTAGCAGTTCCTCCTTCCCAGGAGCTTAGGAAAAAACCATCACCACACACTAAAGCAGACATTTCCAAAATCTGCTATATATCCGTGCAACATGTCCCTCATGATGAAGACAGAGGGCATGCAGGACAGAGAGAGTCCCTGAACTTGTTGCTCCGGCACATCACACTCTGGAGTCAGGACGTGATTTTGGAGCCAGGGATGTGCAGTGGCAAGCAACCACCTTGCTAAAGGAAGATCTGCGTCTTCAGGTTTTGGGGCAACATTTCACCTTAAGTAGTCTATATTCACCTAGGACTAGTATGAGAAAGGATGTGTAAACTTTGAGTGAGAGATGCCCCAGTGAAATACAAAGTATTTCAACATCAGGCAGAGCTCTGCAATATTAGGCAGAGCAAGTGCATGCAAATTAATAAAGGAGAGAAAGCTTTAGATAACTTTACCAGCTAGTAAGACTCAATGAAGATTAAGGTTTATCTAGTGCTTACTAGCCCAACAAGACCTATAGAAGAGTGAAAAATCTGATTTACTGAAGATACACCATGATCTCAGCGGCAGCACCATGACTGTCTTGCCCTGCACAGGATTCCTCTGCTCAGCCAGGGACCTTCTCTATAGGATGCACAGTAAAACAGCTGCCACAAGCGACTCGATGCCTTCAGAGGGATGATATTCCTGACAGCAAAAATATGAAACTGGCACAGCAATTCTTGCTCATTTACAAACAAGACACTGCACTAACTTATGCTTGTTTGCACGTGAAAATTACTTAAGCATTTACTGTACATTGGGGTGATCAGAACAGCTTTGGAGCTGCCCTTTGGTGGCCATCACACCATACAATTAAATACATTTCATTACTCATTTCAGGAAAAGCATCCACAGTTGCAAGGGAGAGGCTGAAGGGGATGACAGGAGTGTTACATAAACATTATTGATTTTGTTTCTCCAAACGCTCATGAAATAAGCCAGATAAACACGCCAACTGGTTTTGCTCAACAATACAATGCATCATTCAGCCTTTCAGCAGAACATATCAAACATCAGCTGTGCATAGCGTGTACACTTGATGCTGCCACAAAGGACCGAGGAAGCGGGAAGTGGTGATCAGATAAAGGCTGCACACACATCGACTCCTCCGGCACCGATGCGGCAGCAGCTAAACTTCCCACAGGCAGCAGAAATGTAGTGGTATTTCTCATATAGACCTCACATTTTAAATCTTACATCTTAAGTCTGCCTATTTCTTAGCAGCATCTGGAATGGCACAGGGGTCCTGTTCATCAACACAGCAAGAAAAATCTCCACCCTAGCACTATAATCAAAAGCAGTCACGACAAAGGATGAAGGAGCAGATATCTTGTTCCTCCCATTTTACAGATGGGAAGTGAAAGATCCAAATGCTTAATGTGGTCACACAACAACAACAACAACAACAAATCTTAACTTTTTTTGTTAAAGGCAGGAAAAACAATGCTGGGGAGGAAATATCACCAAAAAGCACAGCAGATACTTATGGGCAGATCATCTGCAAGAGAGGGTGTTCCAAAAAACAAACCAACCCATGTGGCCAGGTACAGGGATAATGTTGTCCTCGTTTCACCCACACCTTTTTTCCCCAGTATGTCTCTTTCTTCATCAGCTAGAGATCTGATAAAAATTTTACATAAAATGAAGTAAAATTCTCCCATCTGCTCAGTGCCTTTTAGCTCAGAAACCATGAAAGTGTTTTAACAGGCACGTCAAGGGCTGGATGGACACACAGAAAAGCAACTACAAAGTCCAGTTTCAGTATGTGGACCCTCCTGGTGATGGAGAAATCTGTTGCTACATGTAATCGGCTTTTAAGGCCTAATAGTTTACTTTTCTCTTTTGGACAGGGGAGAAGAAGAGAGTTCTGAAGACACGAAATACTAACCGCTTTAATCTTTCAAGGGTTTGGGAACAGTTTGCTCTCTGATACATCTAGTTTCATAAATCTCAAAACACAAGGACAGAAAAATCAATGGGTAAGAGAGATGGATCACTCACCTGAGTGGAAAGAAATGAGTCAGCTTGTATCCGATTTGCCGATGACGCTTAGGCAATCTGTCAAAATGCGTTTTTCAGGGGGAATAATCCCTTTAACCAGGAGGGAGAAGCCACAAGTACCAAGGAGGTGAAAACTTGATGGGGGAAGGTAAGAATTCCCAAAACATTTTAGGCCATTTTTTAGTTTAACTCCGAAGTGTTGTTCTTACCTCAGCTCTTTCACTCCATTCAAAAAGGACAGGACAGCACAGATGTTGCAGCTTCGCTGCTGTATCAACACACGCCAAATGGACCCCCTATGGTTAACCAAAAAAAGCCCTACATTTCAGCTGTTACACAAGGTAAAACTCAGCATCAGTAAAAGGTCAGAACCAGCATCAGGGTTTCAGATCTTGATTACAAGAGCTTCCTATCCAAGCCGTAGGGTGGGACATTCAAAAGCATTTCATTTGCTCCCACTAAAGTCAGATGCAATTTCATAGAATCATAGAATAGTTTGGGTTGGAAGGGACCTCATCTAGTCCAACCCCCTGCCATGGGCAGGGACATCTTGAACTTGATCAGGTTGCTCAGAGTCCTGGTCCAACCTGACCTGGAATGTTTCCAGGGATGGGGCATCTACCACCTCTCTGGGCAACCTGTGCCAGTGTTTCACCACCCTCATTGTAAAAAATTTCTTCCTTATACCTAGTCTAAATCTACCCTCTTTTAGTTTAAAACCATCCCCCTTGTCTGGTCGCAACAGGCCCTACTAAAAAGCTGTCCCCATCTTTTTTATAAGCCCCTTTAAGTACTGGTAGGCCACAATCAGGTCTCCCCAAAGCCTTCTCTTCTCCAGGCTGAATAACCCCAACTCTCTCAGCCTTTCTTCATAGGAGAGGCGTTCCACCCCCCTGGCCATTTTCGTGGCCCTCCTTTGGACCTGCTCCAACAGGTCCATGTCCTTCTTGCGCTGAGGACCCAGAGCTGGAGGCAGCACTGCAGGTGGGGTCTCACCAGAGCAGCGCAGAGGGGCAGAATCCCCTCCCTCGACCTGCTGGCCACGCTGCTTTCAACGTATTCAGAGCGTTTAACATGGGAACAGTCTGAGCCCTTGTCCTGCTCTGCGTGTGCTTAGCAGTTTTTGAAAAAACACACTGGAAGACCCATCAGGTTCCTCAGGTCAGACCAAGGGACCCAGCAAAGGAAGACGGAAAATGCCACACAGAAGCTGGCCAGCTGTGGGCAGCACCCACCTCTGTTGGTCCTACAGCACTGCCATCCAGCTACACAACCCCAGCTGTTAGCAGCCCATAGAGAAAGGGAACAGCAAATTCTTTGGCAAGTCACTCTCAAACCGTGTACGTTCAGTCTCCTTCATGGACCACACGTAGCTCAAGTTTCCCTTCTAGTGACACAGCTGCCTCACCCTCATATTTTTAGCATGCTTAGTTAAGATTTTTCTGCTATTTCCTCATATCAGAATTTCACTTGTCACATCTTGCAATCAATCTGGGTGGGGGGAGTTTCTCTCATTTTCCTCTCGAAGGCATTTTGTGGGCAAGTACCTACTTAGGTGTCGGACGGAGGCCACAAGGAGGGAGGAGAAGCAGGTGGTAAAGAACTGGAGATGCTTTTCCTTCTGTTTCTTCTGTGCTGGCAACAATTACTGAAATGCCACACCAAAGCCACCCTCTCTGAAAAACTTCAGCGGGTACAAACGCAGCAGCCCATCTGCTTAGCAACACATGGTGCCAGCAAACACTGCTTCCAAGCCTCAGGCTGAGGTTTGCGGATATGGCGAAGTCCCAGTGGGTTCCCAACTCCAAAGACAGGCATTCGGATAGGGGGTAGGGCAAGAGTGGCCCTCCCACAGCAGGCAGGTGCCATCAGCAGGACCCATCTATCTTTCACTTTTGGCAGCATCACACACCAGTAACAATCTGCTTTACAATCTCGTATCTTTTGTAATGATATTCAGATGCACCCTCTTCCTCTGCTCCTTCAGTACAAGGATCCTCTGTGCAAGCACACCTTTCCTAGAGCATAGGAGGAACATCTCTAATCAGACACTAGCTTCTCCCTCCTCCTTCTCACTGGCCATCCAAAACATGTCTTCAAATTTTCCCAAATGCATTCTGACAGCCGACCTGCTCTCCAAAAACAGCCCCATAAGAAATGAGCCTCTATGGCATGAGCTACACCTTGCAAATGCCCAGTTGCTGGGGTGCTACCTGATTTCACGTTCTCCTTCCCATCATCGAGGAGTCCCTTTGCCTTTCTTAGTGTCAAGCTGTCCCCAAATGCTCAGCTCACAGCAGCTTTACATCTTTTTCCTCTAGTTTCTTTGTTATTCTGGGCCAGGTACGAGGTTCACTTGCGTTGGCCCACACCAATACCCTGCTGACCTGACACGCTCATGGGAGTGCTGGTCACGGTCACGGTGTGGGAAGATGATGGCTCTGCCGAGTCAGACAGCGGGGCACGAGCACGGAGGCTGCGCAGAGGGAGGCACAGCACTACAGAGAAAGAGGCATCCAGTGGCTTTATGGGACCTGACTGCAGGATTTCTGATGCATGTCATCCTTGATGCCAGCAGCTGCAAGAATTCACCACATTAGCAAAACACAATGAAAGCTGCCCTGTGGGTCACCCTGTGGGTCAGGATATTGTAGCTGTCTTGCATAATGTGAGTCAAAGCACTCCAGGGAAACCTAGTAGATGATTAGCTTTGTTTGAAGACATGCCTTAGGTAAAATCCCACCCTAGGAACAGGGTCTGAACGCTTTGCTCAAAAATCTCCCCCAGGACAGACATCCTAGATGTAGCCCAAACATATTATCCCACAGCCCTGCTTTGGCCTGGAAAAATGCAGAACAGGTGCATTTCTCTTGACCAAGAGAAATCCTGCTTTTTGACATTTCAAGTGCAGATAGGGATCAGTCCAAAAATCAGCATAAATAGATGCAACTGAAGTCAAAGGAGCTATGGCTGCTCCTGCCAATCCCAGGTTGCTCTGCATGGTAACAGAGTTCTGGCACTTGAAATTCTCTGTGGGTCAACTGGGACTTCAAAGAGGCTTCTAAAAAAGAAGAGGGAGACACTTGGTAGAAAGTTAACCAAAAACCTACAGTAAGTATTAGAAACTGGCACGAAAGGGTGGAGAAAGTCAGGAACAGGCAGAAAAAAGACAAAAGAGACGGTTAGAAATGCTTGAGTGATCATAAGGAAATGGTGTTTTGTTATGTGATCCAAAGCCCTCTGCCATGGGTGCCATATAAATAATTATTAATTATGTTGTTGATTATCTATGTAAGCAATAGAGCTAATGAGCTGGTTCTTACAGGAGATAAATACAGCTTCTAAAGAGCAGGGCAGCCATTCTGCCAAAGGCAAGTAATTAGAAGCATTTCTTCTCTGCTGAAAGTTTGCTTTTTTTTTTTTTTTTTTTTTAACCTGAGGACAACCAATACACATTGTAGATATTTGCTATTAAAAAACCCACTCCCTTCATAGTCCCAGTAGACATAATCTGAATTTCCCTTAATGACTGGGCCCAATTAACTGGAACCTGGAGCTCCACTTCGTAAGCAGCAGGGTTCCTCTTTGGAGGCTTGGCCCAAACATCCAAAAGGTTGAGGATTAAAGTTGCTTTGTTTCGTTAAGCACGTACACCGTATTGTAGGATGGTTGGCATGGGAACACAGCTATGGAGAAGCCTGTAGTGCACAATAAACAGTCTCCATAAAATACAGAAGCAAATAACTGGGGAGATAAAGGGTAAACCCTTCACCTATCATTGGGAGAGCTCAGCAGATGAAGGAAGAAGGAGCAGCCCTTCCAATTCACGGTTCTTCATCCATGTCTGAGAAACGCCTGCTTCCAGGACTTTTTGTTTTACCATTACTGCTTTAGCCGTCAGCGCACATGTATACTCAACCCATTTCACCACCCGGTGTCCGAACCACGAGGATCCGAAAGGAAGTTCCGCTTTAGCTGCTGTCATAATTTACAGCCTTGAATTGCAATGTCTCTCAAGGTGCTGGTTAATCCCAAGACAGAATTTGAGAAGAAGGCTGGCCTGAAGAGGCAGGATTAGATAGTCAATATTACATGGGTTTCTTTGTGAGAGCCATCAGCAAAAATCCTAAAGCTACTTTCTGGCAATGGATGTTCAGGCCCTGATCCAGCTAATTAAACACAAATAGTTCTATTCTACTCAACAGAAGTGCTTGTGCAGGTTAAGGAGGTACATAAATACCTGTTTGGCTCAAATACTGAACAAGCAAAGCAAGAAACAGTATCAGTTAAGCTGCCTGAACAGTGAACGCCGTGCGTCGGATATGTAACCGCAGGTCCATATATATCGTTGCATCCACTGTGGGATTTTACCTGGCCGGCTGGGCAAATACCCCATCAGTTACAGCACCCCACGCAGCACCATCTAGCCATATGTTCACGAGATGACACGAGATGGCCCATCCAGAGGTGACGGACAGGACAACCACTGCCAGCCACCACACCTGCAAGCAGGGGGAACAGAGCGCGCTAACCCACTGATCTCAGCCCAGGCGCCCGTAAGCAGGCTGGCAGACATCAAGTCCTCGTTGCAGTTACCTTGCGGACCCACCAGCCAGAGACACCAGCCAGAGACACCAGCCGTTTCCTCGGGGACTGCCTCCTCCTAGCACCCCTCCACACTCTGTACCGAGACACCCTGGTGTGAGCAGGGAGCACCTTACAGGCAAAGCGGGTGGCTTAGGCTTGGCCAGCATTGCAACCTCACTGCGGGCAACCACCCAAAACTGGAAAACCCGCAGCCATTCAGGTGCCTCTATTACGACCTGGAATTTAGCTCTGCCAACCTTGAGCTCTGGGAACGATCTACAAACGTGCCCGGCTGCACAGCCAGCCGCCTCCTCCTCCTCCTCCCTGTGCGGCAGGAGAGCAGGCAGAGCCCGGGCAGGAGAGCAGGCAGAGCTCACCCCAGCGCTGGAGCGTCACGGGCCAACGGTTTAAATTTCCAGCTGAATTTCTGTCCAAGTCTGCACATGACCCTAACGGGGCATTTGACTTACAGCTAAGGACTAGCACCGTAGCATTATGCAAAAAAAGCTCTCCCAACTGCAGTTTTCGCTGAAGAGCGGCATTAACCCCCTTCAGTTCAAACCAGGCTGCGATTCATTCTCCCACACAGCCCAAACCCCTGACGCTTATCCAGCCCTCTCAGTACATCTTTAATATAGTTGCGTAATGATTTAAGATACAATTTTCTTATTTCACATGGAAAAGAGTTTGGCTATTTTACATGTTTAAAATTATCACTACACAGTAAATATTAAAAATGGTGTTGTCCCAATAACTAGGAAAGTCACCCAGGTGCCATTTTGCTGGTGCAGGACAAATTCTCCATCCTATCTACCTTTCTAGCACAAAGCTAGTTTTCCTTTACTTTCTGGACATCTCTGAACATTTATTAATAAAAGGGAAAGGGTAAGTTTCCTCTACAGAAAAACACTCCTTTTTCTCAAAGTCGTAGATGTAAATTAAAACTAGTTGGACCCCAAAGTCACTGAAGTATCCCCTGCCAACAGGTGCAGTAGGAAATCAGGAATAAAACTTATAACCCTGCTTCTGCATAAGAGGGGAAATGGGGGGAAAGGAAGAGAGAAAGATGATCAACAAGCTTTGGAAACCTGCAACTTCTCTCCTAACACTTCATTTTGCCTTTTCTTTTACAGCAACATGATTTGCAGATGAAACACCACAAGCATCTTCTGGAAGTTCCTTTTTCTGATCTCATCCAGGGCTGTTGTTCCAGCATGCTGACCTTCGATCTGTAGAAATTTCCTGATCCCAACTGAAGCACTAGATAAAACTTACAAAATGCTGACCCTGGGGATTTGCTCAAGAGACAGGAACGCAGAGTCAAGTAGGCAAAGCTGGAATTTATGGGCTTGCTGGCAGTCTGGCTACAAGATGGACACTGGTCTTCTGCAAAGGCTGGGAAAAGCCATTCATTCTTACAAGCAAGACTGACCAGAACAGAGAGGATCACCTGTAGACCCAAAACTATGAACTCTAAATACTATCCATTTTTCTCCTCCCCCCACCCCCAGCAAAAGCAGAGAGACATCTTATGCCAACCTAGCCTGAAGGCCTTCTGACACAGCTTTGTCCATGGTTTTGAAGTGTGCAGTAAGGAATTAGTACATTTTTAGGCCTTCAGGGAACATTTTTTTCTTAGTTTAAAGAAGAAAGCCCATGCTGCACTAAAATAGGAACTTTACAAATGTAGCTTTAAAAATTAGCACCCTGGGCACTGACTACACAAGCTGCTTCACTCAGCCAGGCCATCCGCTGCTGTATTAGACATGAACCAGAGTTCCTTCCATATTCCCCTACATTTTAAAGGGGTCAGACAGGAGCTCCCAAACAGGCTCAGAGCTGCCAAAGAGATCTCGCTTCCTCCTCCCTCTTTTGTTCTTCAGTAGCCATGGGCTGGGATCAGGGCTCTGTATCCTGAGGTTATTACACATTTCTCTAACAGATCCCCATGCATAGTAACTCAGCTCATTAATGAATTGATTTGAAGGAATAGTTCACTGCAAGGGCCAGGAACCCAAAGACGCGCGCCTACGACCGAACAAATAAGTCACTTCTGCGATATTGCATCGTGTGTCCTGCTGGTGAAAGTCCCATTAAATCACCTTGCACTTCTGCCGCTCGTTCTCTGTCCCCACCATTATGAAAGATAATATGGCAACTGCTTTTGCCTTCACAGCTACTTACTTGTGGAGGTCTGGTCTCATTCCTTACAGGCCTTTTCCATCTGGGACTGTCAAGTTTGTTGTTCACGCTGAGGGAGTTTGCAATTCTAGCACTAACTTTCGCAGCATTTGAATTATGTTGCAGCTCATTTGAATTGCGGCTAGGGACTGCGGGTCCACCCTGAGGGTTGTTACCAGTCTGCAAAGTCCCAGGACTATGGTGTTTCCTTGCTATTGCTGCCCACAAAGAGGGAATCGAGTCTGGGAACGGCTGCCCTGAGCTGCTAACTGAGTATTTCCAGATGAACCCAGGAACCTACCTCCATGCTCCAGCACCAAGCGCTACCTTGTAAACAAATGCCCTTATATAGGTCTGTGTGGGCAAAGTTAATTATCTCCAAATAGCTTCCAGAAGCCTCAAATCAATTTATGAAAACAAAAATTAACTTTCCATATAAACATAATTACAGTGAGACAACAGTATCCAGCCTGATGCTAGTGCTGTTTTTGGAAGCTGGGCAGAAAGCCAAATGAGTTCATTAGGCAGTGTAATTAATAATGGTTTTCCCCTGCTTTAGGAAGCCATTTATAGTCCTAAGAGGCAAAGGTACTGGGGAAAAAACCCACAGCTGACAAGTTTTAAAAGGTGCTTCTGCAACAATGATTTATTTTAGAGCCTCCATGTGAATATATATCATTTAATGAACAGAAAAAGGAGCAGGAAAAAAAAACCAACAACACTGCAGCGAGATCCGTTCACTGTGCTCAAAAAGGTGCCTAGGAAGACTGTTCTTCAGAAGGAACCGCCAAGTTTCTCCTCAAGAAATGAGCACCACCCACTTTACAACACAAGAGGAATGAACAAGGGGGACCATCAAGCTGGCACAGCTTAACCAGCTTCCCCCGCTCAGTCCCCCACCTCCACTGTGCCAAGAGCCTAGAACAGCATGAGATCCTCAAAATGCGAGAGGAGCCCCCAAGCAAACACCATTGCATGGTTCTGATTCCAGCAAAACACTGCGAAGAAGTTTCTTTGTTTTTTAAGCAACTCTGATTATCTCCTGTCAACTCTGAATGTCATTCTTTTATTCTCAGGCTACAGACAGACACGCACTTTGCCAGTGCTGATCATTGTGTCTCTCAAAGTGCTTACTGGCACTGTGCAGCCTGAAATGGAGGTCTTCCATGTGTGAGAAACCCACATCCATCACCCTCTGCCCCACTGAGCCCAGAAAGCTTGATGCTACCAAGAAAGCACCAGGCAGTGGTGATAGACACTGCACTGGATGATAAAGATAAAAGAGTACAAGAGTCAAGCCACGTTTCACCGTGCAGTCATTTCTGTGGAGGCAGAAGGTCAGTGCTGCACAAGTCACCAACATCTAATTAACAGGACAAATTAAAAGCAGATAAAGACAGCACCCATCTCATAACCAATCTCTAAATAGCTAGACTTCTACCAGCACACCCTAAATGCTATTACCTTTCTCTACATTTCTCTTTGACAAGAGCTCCCTGGGAGCCTTGCACAGCTTGCAAGCCAACGACATGCAGCAGCAAAGAAGTGCCGACTCGGCAGCTGTCAGGTCACCAGCTGCTCTGCTGTCACCCATCTAGCAGCAACACAGCCACACTAACCCGCTCACACAACGGAGCCGCAGGATCTCTAAGTAACCACTGCCATTTCCCACCTGCCAGCTACCCCGGCACTCCATCATCCCCCTGAGTCTTGACTGCCGCAGGACGCATGATGTGGCTCTGAGGCACGTAAAGGGAGTATTTGGGTATGCATGCCTTAAAGCCAAGAAGGTTGGCAACCCCTGCCCTCTAACACCCTCAGCTTCTTGCTCTTCACTATAGAGGGAAAAAAACCCCACTCTGTATCACCTGGTGGAATACACAAACCCACCACTCAGTCAAGCAGCCTGCCTCACAGCACACCGCAGCAGAGCAATGCAATCTATTTATGAATGGCAGCGGAACCCCTAGATTGAATTACAAGGCAGGTATTCAATCAGGCAGGATGTGTAGCTGCTTTCTAACAGACTGGAGGATTAAGAGAGCAATAGAATACATCCTTTCCTTCCACATGACAGCATCTCCCTCTTCTCCCCTCCCCAATCAAGAAACTAGCAGAAGCTGTACTTGAAGAGGATTTGCAGCACTCAGGACCCACAAGAAGGATTAGAGAAAGGTTACAGAGAACATGCGTACAAAGCCAACGTTCCTGTATCATCCCCAGCAGAAGGATTATAAAACAATCTGCGTGAGTCAGGGCAAACACACCTGAGCTAGCAGGAGGAGAAGAGGGTGCAGCTGGAAGAGCTGGCAGCTGCTTCACGCCACGCAGCCAACAATTTGCACGGTGCCTAGTGTAAGACGACTGCAGCACCTGTTTTTCGCAAAGCTCGAAGACAGGCATCACAATTTTTAAAAAGCCTGTGTGGTGTAGAGAATTGCAAGCAGGAGAGACTGCAGTCAGCTATTTTTTAATATTCCAGTAACACCTAAGGTTTATTATCTCCGAACTGCACTAAGCCCTGCACAAGCAGAAGACAGAAGGAGCCCCTGCTCAAGAGAGCACATCACACGCAACGTAGAGATTCCCACTTCACCCACTGCTACCATTCCTAGGGACGTATGTCGTAGCAGAGCATGACAAGGAAATAAGGGAGTTTATTGCTTCGAGCCTAGAGAAGAACACAGTGTATGGATGTGAAAGTCATCTGATAGAAAAAGACTGCAGTCTAGTACAAGAAGACAGAGGACAGTGTTTCACACAATGTCAGAAAGAAATTCTCTGTCTGATGCAGCAGGATTACATCATGTCTGACGGCAGAGGCTCATTGTGCTCTCACTTGCAAAGGAGGATTACTGCATATCTGATCTGCAAGAAGGATTATTGTGTTTGAAGCGGGTCGAGTACAATCAGGATAACCTGAAAGGCAGTAATACGCTGGTGGAAGGTTTCACTGGATTTGTGATGGGGCAGATGGAGAGCAGCGTATCACAGGCATTAGCAACGATGCATCCACACATTGAGAGAACGCCCCGGACCTCCTAGAGATGATTTCAGCATGTGACACAGGCCCACTTCACTGCCAGCCCCCAGCTCGCTTGACAGGTTACTGAACAAAACTTATTTCGAGTGTGTAACAAAGGTCCATGCAGTTCTTGGGGGGGGCCCTTGTAGTTGTGGGGGGGGGGGGGGAAGCCAAGTTCTCTTAATTCTCCTCTTGATTTCAGCCCTTTTCAGTCCCATCTGACCCAGCGCCTATTTTCAGCCCTTCCCTTACACATACTTTCCTGTGCTTGAATGACCACCTCTTTTTATTTATAATTAAAATCTTAATGGAATTTGACAATGATAAACATGCAATGTATGCTTTAATGTCTTACAGTATATTAACTGTGGGACATGTATCTATTGCATTCTCCATTATCAATACTCCAATAAACTTCCCATTAAACCTTGTTACAAGAAAATTGAGTTTTCATTGAAATCTCCAGGACTGGTCTCTTACTGCAGGAATCACATCAAGGAAGACATCATAGCTGTCATGACGCAACACAAGCCAGACAGCACTTAACACACTGGATGGCATTTATCAAGATATTGACTACAAATCGTTGCAAATGGAACTGCAAGAGAAGGCAAAGCCTAGCTGCCAGTTGAGATCACACAGGCCTTACTTTACTTTATGCTGGGTCATCCCTAGATTTGTCTTCAAGAATTTTTTTTTTTTTTTTTAAATACCATCCCATCAGCAGGGGAAAGCCCGATGTCTCACCACCTGACCTAAAGGTTTTGCATCGAACACCACTTTGAGCTGAGGAGTAAAGGCCATGGGGATTTGGTGAGGCTCACGCCAGCTGTAGAGCACGCAGCCTGTAGACTGCAGATAACCCTCACAGCTCCTCATCTGAGCTACTGGGAGGTTCATACTCAGGTTTGGCACAAAAAGGCACCTCTTGGTTAATATTCCCCCACAAACACACATTTCATTCTTTCCTCTTTCTCACCAAATCCTCCTGCTAGAATCCGTTCTTCAGGAAAAAAAAAAAATTCTGCAACAAAGCAAGCAGATTTGCTGCACTCTCAGTATTTGACAGAAGGGAGAACAGATTGGGACTCCATGAAGAGTGACTCATTATCAGCAAATAGTTTTAAGTGATGATTGTTTCATCACCACCCACCCAGCTCTCCCCTCTGTCTGCAGGCTAGCGCAAAAACTCACTGCAAGCGGATGACAAAAAAGAAAAATTAGGCGGACGACCTTACCTCTTGCTTCCTCTCCCAGGATCGAGAGCAGAACTGTCTAAAAAGGGAATGTGCAACAGGCTCCGAAAACCTTGGGTTACAAATTGGGGGCTTAAGGGTTTTCTTTTCTTCCAAAAGCAGTATGTAACATTGTCTCCCTTTTTAACCTACCCAAGAAAATGCTGAAAAACGCTTTCAGATATCTGCCCTTTCCCTGTGCAAACATATGCTGAGCCTAACCCTTAGGGACACTACACCCTTGCAGTCATTTAGCAGCTAAGCCCGTGCTGTAGGATCAAAGCTTGGTTGCAATGTGCCAGTTGCTGTAAATGAGCATTAGTGCATTTGGGATCCAGCAGAACTGGTGCCTGAAGGTGAAGAATCCCATACTTTCAGTCAAACACATCAAAACTCCATCAAAAGCAGGGTACAGAAGGTTATGGCAGCAAAAATGAAACCCTTGCCATATCACGTCGCTCTCAGCAACTACTTCCAGCAGTGCGCATTTAGGAGAATAGCTGCAGAGCAGATCTAGAGAGAGAGAAAAGAGAGGAAAATCATCACACACGCTCTACCTAGAGAGGATTTTTGAATCGAGGTGGCTCGAGGGCAACCGTATAAGTAAAATGGAGTTGTCTTGCTCCCCGCATGATAGCCTGGCTTCTCCTGTTGCAAGCCGGAGAAAAGGGAGAAGGCTAGAGGGAGGGAGAGAAGGCACGAGAGTGGGGCAGCCCCCTGTGGCGTTGTCCTCCCACCCACACAGCAGCCTCAGACCGGGTGTTCCAGGACCGTGACCTCTCTTGTCCAGCTCTCCATGCAACAAAAAGCTGCTTCAGGTTCCCAAATGCTCTCAACAGGATCCTCTGCAGGGAAACCTGCTCACTGAAGAGCTATTCCCACCACCTCCCCAACCCTCGCCAGGCAGAGAGGCACATGGGGGGTTCTGTTATCAAGAGATAATCACATCCCCCGGGGCATTGCCAAGCATAGAATGCAGCTGTGCCTCTGATCCTCTGGGTGCAGTTACCTCCTACAGACCGTGCTCCCACCTGCCCTAAAGCTGCCTTTAGTGCTACTATGAAATTGTTTGTATCTCTACATTGCTGTAAATTATTGAGCAGTATTTGAAGCCCTGGAAGGCATTACTTCGCATATCCTAAATAGGCAAATAAACAAACACTTTCCATCAGAATATCCACTTAGACCTGGATATTCCAAGAACAAAAAAAAAAAATCGCCACAAAGTCGTAAAACATTCCTTGCAATATTAAACACAGCCCACACTGTGAAAAATGGCTCACAACTCCTATCATTTGAATATCCAGATGAGCTTGCAGGCATTTTTGATCTCAGCTACCAGCGTAGGTTGTGTTTTGCAGGCTTCACATGGCTACCAAAGCTGGAGACAGCCGTCACTGACTTGTTTGCCAAGCAGTGATACAAACTTAAAATATTCTTCAACTGCTTTTTTTGTTCTGAGGGCTACCAGCCTAGTTTGACCAGAGAGACTTACATCTTTCGCTTTCTTCCAAGACTCTGAGGAACATAAAACCAGGTACAGTGGAAAGGAAGGATTTTGTGTATAGTTTCTCCTGCAGAATACAGTGGTAGGAAGAATTTAAAGCCAGATGGGTTTTTGAGATGATCCCAGCTGTACACTGTCAGGCAGGAACAGATCAGGTGGTCAGCTCCCCATCCCTCCATGACCTTCTTCAGGGTTTGGCCAGAAAAAACACCCTGCCATGCTGGCACTTGCCACCACTTTGTCCAAAGGGACTTTCGAGGAGAACTGAAGATTTAATGACTTTCTGTTACCAGCTCTCTGCTACTATCCCTTAAAACATCTCTACAACATGGAGGTAGGCAGTCAGGAGACTGCCAAGTGCCATAGCTGACCTCCCTGTCTAACAGAGGTAGAGTCTGAAAGTCTCCATTATCCAACAACCCAACCCGTACAGGGTCAGGCAAATCACCAGGCCAAGGTCACCCTTAATCTCCATTAGCATTAGCCCTTGTTTATTTTCCAACCTTTACTCCCAAGGAAGTTGAAAGCCCAAAGCAGAGCAAGAGATACAATTCCTTTACCCTGGACACTTATTGCGTTATTAAACATGGATTTAAACAAGGTTTTGTATCTGTATGCTAAAATAACTTTTTTTTTTTTCCTTCCAAAAGACAACTTTGCCCGAGGGAAACCACTCTTTGTTTTGGCTTAACTGAACACCCATTAATTTTATAAGAACGGGTAGGGGGAAGGGCTTGTGTCTCCATAGATTTATAGCCTTTTCATGCCAACCGGGAAGGAAATTCTCACATGCTCGTGTAGCATCAGACTTCTCCCACAAAGCTCATATTTACAGAAGAATGCAAAGTTCCCCAAGGGAGTCTAGGAGCTGATGAGACTATGAGGATCTGTTATTTATATTACAACAGTGCCCAAGATTTTTGGACATTGCACGCATTCAGGGGAAGACGCAGCCCCTCCCCGACAGGGTTCACGCTCCCAGCAAATTATTCACTTTCATGGAAATCAGCAGGAGTTTCACGTGTTTTTCTGGAACAGAACTATTAGTTCACACAACCCAGAGGCAACCTGATGCCTCCGTCTGGCCACTCCAGCAAACAATGAGCTACTCATTCAGATCATAGTTGCTGTGCCCAAACTTGCCAAACAGGATTGTGGTCGAGCAACAGAAGAGCCATGCTGCACCAGATGCACCAACATACCCTGGAAGGAACGCCACTGAAGTCACTGGAGCCCATTGTGAAAGAAATTTGTGTGTCATCTGACTGATTTTACAAACTTGTTGAATTCCTGAGAGTACGCTGAATCAACCAGCTGCCGACAGAGCTGGTGTCATCACTTCTCCTTCAAGCCACAAGTGATTCATCGTAGTTAATGTAACCCGTTTTCCACTCATGTATGCTGGGGGCACAGAGCAAAGGAAGGCTGCAGCGTGGTTTGCCCTAAAGCCAGAGAACACTTTTTTCATAAGAAATCCTTTACTGAAGGGAAACCAGTTGCTTCACACACCTGAAGGCACCCGCTGAGCCTACAGAGCCTTCCAGAACGAAAAAGGCTTCTATAGACCTTAACTTTCCTTTAATTCACTTTGGATTTGCCCAGAAGTGTCTGCTGCAGGTACCGCGAGAGCTTTCTAAAACGTCTACCTACAAAGAAGAAGTGGGGGGGAGGCACACAGACTATTCAGTCTAAGGAAAGGACCAGGATGGGTGGGGAAAGAAGAGAAAGGCCCAGTAAGAGTCAAACGCGTAACAACCTACTGCAGAAAGTCCTTATCCTATCTGCAGTGCGTGTGCAGAACAGAGAAGTGATGGACTTACAATTACAGAAAGGAAAATGTGGCTTAGAATTAAGAAGTCCCTTTCTACCAGAAAGAACAAAATTTGTGAATAGGAGAGACCATGGCAGCTCAACTTTGGAGGTCTGCAAAGCATTGCTCAAGGGCACATGGCCCCACACGGGCCGGGAAGAAGGACTACACAGCTTCAGGGGGTCCCTTCCACTCCTACAATCAACAGGGAACTCCTGGAAAAAAGCAGTAAAGAAATTCGAAACATTTCCTGACGGTAGAGCTCTGGGCTAGGCACATGGGGAGCGTCACCACGACATCCAAATCCCTCAAGCACATACCAGACAGGCTGCATCCGAATGCCGGAGCTCCAGGAGGCAGCTGGAGCCTGCTCAGGGGACCGGCAGAGCCTTCCCATCCTACCGCCAGATTGAGTACGTCTCTGTCGTGAACACAGACCAGAGGCAGCGCAAGCAGAAACAACTCTATTTCCCAAGTCTTGCCCGGGGCAACTCCGCACACAGGATTTAGCTAGAAGAAATTTAGCTCCCAGAACAAGTCTTCACACAGCTCAGGTTCTCCCGGAGGTGATCTGAGCATCCCTGCCCCGCGGGCAGCAGACAAGTGCCTACCAACTCCCTTCCCACATCAGTTTTAACTTTTTCTTACCACTTTTAACTTCTGATAGGAAGCAAAGCCCGCTGTCATACAGAGGTTTGTAAGTGATGAACATTTGTCTTTCTGCCTACGGAAAGCTGCCAAATCATAAAGCTCCATCCTGTTTGTAAAGCAAGCCCTGGGGTATTATTTTTCCTAACGTCAATGATGTCACAGAAATACTACTTGAAAACAGAATCTAAAATTACACTCCTGAGTGCAACACATTCTGGAGTTTTCGTTGGCACTGCTAAAATTGTCCTGTTGTGTTTTTCTGGCACAGGCCATAGTCAGATAATTGCTTGGGGCTAATCTTGAGAAGGCAAAATATACACAACCAGCACAATTCCACTTCTGCTCCATCTTCTATTAAGAAACAAATATTCTCCACAGCTTGAAGTCAGGTTACCTTTGCCAACAAACTCTACTAAATGGAGCAGAGTGAATTTGGGGAGCGGGGGTAGAGAGTGCAATTTTGGCACGGCCAAAAGCTTTTGTGAATTATTGCATAGCCAAATTGTTACTTTTTTTTTTCTCCCTAAAGGGAGGAAGAGAGGCTATATCAAGAGGTCAAAGAGTTTTGTTTAGTCTGAAAGATTTCCGAATTGTTTTCCCCCTCAGAAATACATGTGAATGAGAGAGAAAAGGGGACACCTAGGATATTTACCCTGCTCTGGCTCCAAGCAGAATTTTATAACTGTTCCAGACAAGTTCTGTCAGCCATTTAAAGGCCTTTCCACCTCCTAAATTTACTGGGTTATAACAGATTTGCTGCCCAGCATTATTCCACCCTATTTCTAGTAGTAGAAACACAGTGCCAAGAGCCAGAGCACACAAAGCCGTCGTGGCGAGGTGGTAATAAGCAGTGCCAAGTCCTGCTTTCAAGAATATGCTTGCAACACCACCAGCGTAATTGGGCCAGATATCGTGTAATTCAACCAGATATTCACTTTACAGTGCCTGGCAGAAATAACCATCATCCCCAGAAGACTGGTGTTTTCTTTGCTGTTGAGTGAGCCACAGCAAGTTGCTGTACCTCCTGCATGCATCTAGATACTCTTTCACGTGAGTATCTTAGGATATGTGGATGGACAGCCTTGATTAAGCAAAGTAACATACGCAATTTGATTCCATGTACTGTTTTCAAAAGTCTTACAGAGGTTAATAAACCTTTAAAGGCTGCATAGTTAGCCTCCCTCTGTGAAGAGATACTATATGGGAAGAACAAAAAAGTATGTATGACCACGAAACCAAGATATTGCAAGGGTCAATGAATTTGAGATCCAGAGCACCTAACTTGGACTGCAAAAAGTCATCTATAGTATTTAATCTGTCAAAATAATACAAGCTGAGACTGCTATAAGAAAGGCCAACCTCCTGGACGCCGGGTGAGAAAACGAAAGAGTTTAGCAAAACCTGACAGCTTAGGCTGAACCAGTATTTCTGGTTGTACATGGCAAAGTTCACATTCCTTTTTGAACAGAAAAGCAAAAGCCTGCAGAGGAGAAAAGTTGGGGAGGAATACAGAGGATGCCACTTCCCTTTGTGCTCAATATCACAAGATATTTCTAAATCAGTGTATTTAATATCAACAGTCATTTCAAATGTAGAATGCTGAGTTGCTCCAACTTCTGTAACTAAGAACGCTGAACTAGCCTGAGAGCCCCAAACCCGAGCAGCCCATTTTACAGGTGGTAGACCAGTCTTCAGCATAAACCCAGCTTCCCACCTCCGCAGCTGTAGCAAGACTCTCTTCCTCCATCCCATATATATTAGCACGATAACTAACAAAATTCTATAGCAGGATTTAAAATCTGCTTATTTAGGTGCATTGCCAATGCTTCCAATGAAACCATCCCATCCTCCAGCCAGCTAAGACTTCTAATTAGAATATGAGGAAATTCAGCTTCAGCCAGCTAACAGAAAAATGCTGAAAATAGCCACAAGCCACGGTAATTTTGTATTCTGGTTTCTGTCATCCCCTGGAAAGCTGACACTACCGTATGCAATTTCTGCAAAGGAAAAAAGTCGAATTTGTTCAGGATAAGGCCCCAACACGGTTTATTTATTTGCAATCTTTAGGGACTGTTTAGCAAGCTCTAGAAACAGGCAGAATAGAGAGTTATATGATGGATTTCAATGATTTAATCCATCAAGGAGAAATTGCACACAACTTTCCAATGCAGCACTCTTCAGATAACACTAGTCAAGGCACAGCCGGGGGTGG
>NW_009207551.1:0-31116 GCF_000690835.1 Fulmarus glacialis
CCCTTCCAGTCTAAACTATTCTATGATTCATTATTTAAGAACAAAGTTAAAAAAATAAAACCATTTTCACGTTCTCTGAAATCTGGTCTTGCATTTAGTAGCTAATTTAAGAATTCCCTGCATCAGCTCAACCGAGGAGCATTTCCAGCCCTTCCGGGGGGTAGCTTTCATAATATTGGGCAATACAGTGTGCAGCTGCAGATCTGGTTTACAAAGAAATATTTCATCGCGTAGGCAGTCCTTACAGAGCAGGAACCATGATTCCTCAGCTATATGACGTCTGGTTCTTGTTTAGACAGTGGCACTTTTTCCTCCTAGGTGTGTTGCCTTACAACAAACTTGTAAGGGTTATTATTATTCATGTCTCGTCTTCAGAGGACTATCATAATCTCCTTCTAAACAGGACTGAACTGGTACAGTTGTTTCTTGAGCTGAGGTTGTATACTGAAGAAAGGGTCTAAACTAGGCTTGCAAATTCACATTTAAGCCCTGTGATCTTTTTGATTGAACAGCCAGTTCCCACTGACACTAATTTCTGTCTGACTGCGTATGTGTCACTCCTTTGAAAATGATGCTTGTTTAAGATGCTTAAAAATTGATTTATGTATCCCCAAGTTTGAACATTGTGGACTTACTAAAATTTTTGAAGCAAAGATGTGTTGCCAAAAAAAAGAATTTTAAGTGTCTTCTCTTGATGGCCTTGCATTTTAATAAACTGTAGTGGTTACAAAGGTTTCTATATTTTTGAAAGAGTTGCCTGAAGAATAATATATTTTTCATTGGTAAAACTTTGCTCATGTGAGTGTACTATTTCCATAATTTCAAGAGTATATTTGTACCACTGTTTTATAGCTCAAATACCAAAGAATGCTTGAGCGATTAGAGAAGGAGAACAAAGAATTAAGAAAATTGGTACTGCAAAGAGATGACAAGGGAATTCATCAGAGGAAGTTAAAGGTACTTATGTGTTACAAATCAGCATAGAAATATAATTATGCCATATTTTCCATTATGCTATTCTAAATTGTATTTGTTAATTCATAGATGAATTTTAACATTTGTTATATCTATGCAAATTTTTTGACATGTTAAGGCTTTTATACATCTTTTTTTTTTTAACTATATAACTTTTGAAAATGGCTTCAGTTGAAGAGCACAAAGGGGTTACCAGGTCTAACTAAATAACTTACATAAGTAAGTGGGAAATGTGGATTGGATTTTTTGATGTAGCTTCACTGTATTTGCTAATAAAAATGCTTCCAACTCTTCTTAGACACACAATCTGATACTTCTGTGCTTTGTCATGGGTCTTACTGAGTTTGGTAGGAATATAGTTACGGGGTCAGAAAACATCTTTTAACGGCCCTGTATAAATCCACAGAGGTTGAACTAAGTATGCTTTTGCTTTTGTCTGCCAACATCCTGAGCATTCTAAAAACAGACGTTTTCTGCCTCTCTCTGCATCACTTGCTGACCAGTATGGATCTTCCTCTTTCCTCTGGGAACTGGAAGATAAGTAGTTCTTATTTTTACAGAATGAGGTTCATAGCTCTGTACCCTTCTTAATGCTTTCCGTTCATCAAGCTGAAAATGTAGGTCTAGATGTTTAATGGAAGAAACTTAATTCAGCTTCTTAACTTGGAAACTGTGAAGTCTGAGCACTGTTGTTCTCTTATGCTGTACGTAAGAGCTCCCATTTTCGTCTTTCAGCAAGATGCATCTGCAGCTATAGTATTTCCATCCACAGAAGTCAAGGGATGACTTTACTTGGTATTGTACTTCATAAAACAGAGATCTGTACTGCAGTATAGATAGTTTAGGTTTCAAACCATCAGGAGAGAATAAAAACATTTGTACAGATTAAGTTTACAGAATATACAGATGAAGCAGTCTGAAACCCAAGCTTTGCTCTGCTAATTGGCTGTGTTTTCTCTCTGTACTTTTTTTTTTTTTTTTTTAAGAAATCCTTAATTGATATGTATTCTGAAGTACTTGACATCCTGTCTGATTATGATGCCAGTTATAACACTCAGGATCACCTGCCTAGAGTAAGTAGATAAAGAATTCAAGGCTTTTTACTGAAACACCAGTCTTACAATGGAAGAGAACGTTTAGTTATATTCCAGAATAATCCAGAGCTAGTGCTAGGCTATTTTCTTGTAACTTCAGGGTTTTTACTCAAGATTTTCTCCATTTTAAATGCAACAAGAGAATTTTGAGAATAACCAATGTAACTGTGTTAAGTCTGTCTTGGCTCGTAGATAAAACCCTGTCTAGATCCAGATATTGCTGCTGTGCTCAGGCTTTCGTTTTAAATGGTTTCAGTGAGGGCACCCCAGCCTTCTCAGCAGTGTAAAATGACTGTTGTTTCCCGGTGTGCACCAGCAGCACTGAGAAGGTAAGGTGCCCCAGCTAACTCCCCACGGTAGTGCTGCTGTTGGAGGGGGGAGCATGAGAAGGGGTTTGGCTAGCCTGTCTGCTGGTGTAGGGGAGAGCCAGGAATGCTTCCTGCTTGCACAACCACCTGTAGCACTGGTGGTTTCTATAGGAAGCCAGTAAGATGGGAAAGTGACAGCAATTACATCAGAATTCAGCCTTCTCCAGGCAGAAGCAGCATCTACCAGGCGTTTCGCCTGCTGAAAGGATTTTGTAAAAGGCGAGAAGAATAAAAGGAGAAAAGAACTGCCTGCCACGAGAACAGCAAGCCCTTCCTCTCTTCATTAGGTGACCTGGCAGGTTAGGCCCGTAGGGTGCTTTGTGGACTGTGCTGTCTTAAGCACAAGTCAATTTTTTTGCATGACTAAAAGTTATCATTAATTCAAGGATTCCATATTTAAACCAATGCATTTATTGTCAAACATAATACAGCCAGTGTTGATACAGATTAACGTCTTTTTAGTCAGCTTTTGTTTAAACTTCCAAAATGTCCTCCTGAAGCCCAATGTCCTGCTTAAAGCCAATGGCTGTTTAAACTTTCACTTAAGGTGGTGGTGGTTGGAGATCAAAGTGCAGGAAAAACCAGTGTGTTAGAAATGATCGCCCAAGCCCGCATATTCCCTCGAGGATCTGGGGAGATGATGACACGTTCTCCTGTTAAGGTAAGAAACATCATAATCTCTGAATCAGCATTTGTTGTATTGTTCTCCGTCTGATTATGCCATTGATTGAAGTATATGTGAACATTCGTTTATAAAATGGCCTCTAAGCGAGTGAGTTTTTGCAGTCAATGACAAAACTTCTGCAGGCCTGTATATGATCCATATATGCTATCAGAGTAGTAGTAGTTCCTACTATAAGTAGTCCTGTGCTAAATAAGCATTATATATAGTTGTATGTCTGCAGTGGGAAGTATACGTATAGTATGTACTTCTCATGTTTCTCTGTGTTAGATTTACCATACTTTCTCATACAGGGCTTTTACCATTTAGGTAACTCTTAGTGAAGGTCCCCACCATGTGGCTTTATTCAAAGACAGCTCTCGGGAGTTTGATCTGACCAAGGAAGAGGATGTAAGTATAAAGAAGTGATTGGAAGTTAATGTGACTTTATTAATTCTCTGAAAATTTTTGTGTCTTTGTGGTCTGTTAGCCCCTGTTTAATTAGCGTGAAATATGTTTAGTGGGGCAAGTCATTATATTAGTTATTAAAGTATCTCTTAGTATGGTTTTTGGCTGGCACTGAAGTGGGTAAAATGTAGGAGGCGCTCTTGTGCCAAGACGTTTTTTGGAGTATGGAGGGGTCTGTGAGTAATCTGTCATTTAGCTCTCCATTTACCAGACTTAGTTATTCAATATGCATTTGAGACAGTTAGTATTTATAAACAGAGATCTTAATCCCTAAGTAAACTTATTCTAGTTATGTTGGTGATTTTTCTTCTATCACAGTTATAAGGAGTTTTATATTTGATACTTTGCTTTTCTCAAAACAGCTTGCAGCTTTGAGAAATGAAATAGAAATCAGAATGAGAAGTAGTGTGAAGGAAGGGTGCACTGTTAGCACTGAGGTAAGACTTGTCAAATACTTAGTGGCAAATATCTGTACATGTATATCTTTTGTAAGTATTCTTCAAATAGGAGACTGTGGTGAATCCAGTTTGTGTATACTTAATATTTTGCACTATAAAAGTGTATTTGGACTATTAAAATCAGTTTTATATCACAATTACACGCACATAAAATTGGACTTCCTATTTAAAATTACAGGCTGTTGTTGGTTTAAAGCATATGTGTGTGTAAATATGTGTTTATATAATTTTATATACGTGTGTTTGTGTATGTAATTACATACAAAGTAGGTGTGTGTATAAACCTGTAATTTCAATTTTACTTCACAGACCATCTCCTTAAGTGTGAAAGGTCCTGGTTTGCAGAGAATGGTATTGGTTGATTTACCTGGAGTAATTAGTGTAAGTATGCAATAAATAAATAAAAAAAAAAATATTTAAGACATGTAAGTGAGGTAGTGTTACTGATGAGAATATTAACTGTTGTTTTTTTACTTTACATCTTTCTGTTTTCTTTTTTCCTTTAAATATATATCTCCATATACGTATTAAAGACTGTGACATCAGGTATGGCTCCAGATACGAAGGAAACTATCTTTAGCATCAGTAAGGCCTACATGCAGAATCCTAATGCCATCATCCTTTGTATTCAAGGTAATAAGAGTTTAGATGATTATCCAACTGGCAGGATTTTTTTGTTTTTTAATTCTGATTCTTATGCGACTCTGGGGACTCTCCTATCATATGTTTTTTTCCATTTGTGGTAATTTGTATAGTGTGCAAAACAGCATGCTGTGGAATGTCTGTTTATAAATTAAGGCATCTTTGGTATCCATGGCAAAAAGCAACTTTTTGATAAGAGTTTTTTATCATTAAAATAAAATTCAAGATTTCTTAAAGTGTTTTTGGAGGCAACAGACAATAGCAGAGTTTAATATTTTGAGCAAGCTGGTACTTGTTTAAAACTTACACAACTACAACAAACTAATTTTTTTTATGATACTGGGAATAAAGCAAATTTTCACTATGTGTACCTAAAAATTGAATATAGGTGTAATTTTACTGGTTTTAAGTTGTAACATGAAATTTATTTGATGCCTACTATATCTTCAGTACTGCATGTTAGATTACATTGTTCCTAAAATATAACTTTGTTTTTGTTTATTTTAGATGGATCAGTGGATGCAGAACGCAGTATTGTCACAGACTTAGTCAGCCAAATGGATCCCCAAGGAAAAAGGACAATTTTTGTGTTGACCAAAGTTGATCTTGCTGAGAAAAACGTGGCTAGCCCAAGCAGGGTGAGTTGAAACTATTTTTCTTGTATTGTGATGGCTAAAGTCACATATGGAAAAATACTTGAGACGCTGTCAGAAATATTGGACCTCACCTACCTGTTCTAGATGGTTTTGAGTGCTTATTTCTGTAAGCAGTATGATTTTTTGGGGGTCATCGTCATTTTAATCTCTCTCAGGCTTTGTTTTTAGTGATCAGCTGTATGACATCAGTGACAGCTTGGCTACAGCTTGCTGTAATACTGATTCCTTTCATGCAGGTGACCTGAGCAAGTTCAATTTCCTGAGAAGGCTTTTTCACATTATTTTGTGTTTTGCTGTGTTATGCCTTATTTGTTTTATGCCTTTATATTTTTTTTTTCTTTTAAATATTAGTAGAACTTATAGTCCCATGACAAACTGCTTCTTATAGTAGTCTATGCATAGATACAACTAGATCTGGCTTTAAAACTGCGCTGAAGGAAAGAATGTCTCTGTGCAAAGTTAACCATGTTTTTTTAATTCTTTATTTTCACAGATCCAGCAAATAATTGAAGGCAAACTCTTCCCAATGAAGGCTTTGGGTTATTTTGCAGTCGTTACTGGAAAAGGTAAAGAGAGCTCTGGCTCTGCTTATTTTCTCCTTGATAGCAGAGAAAACTGTCTAAATGGAACTGTTGCAGCACTCTCTTCTTTCTCCAGGAAACAGCAGTGAAAGCATTGAATCTATTAAAGAATATGAAGAGGAATTTTTTCAAAATTCAAAGCTCTTAAAGTATGTTGCTATTTATTCCTTTTACTAAAATGAGCCTGTATTGGTAAATGCTACCATCAGTTTTTCTTGTTGAACTTAAAATAAGGATTGCAGTGTGGAAACACTATTTGAGATTTAATCTGCTTAAATTAGGTAGCTTGTTGACGTGACCAAGTTAGCCTGGTTTCCTAATGCTTGCTGTAAGTCAATGGAGAGAGGCAGGCATCTTCAGGCAGCAATTGATTCCACTGCAGTTCTGAGCCTCTCTTCAGAGGTTTCTGTATCTCTCCATTGGCTCTAGAAGAACTAAGTTCCCAGCCTATGTCTAGGCGCTTGATAGAGCTGGGAGGAGTGAATCCAGCCCAAATATGAGTTGTAGTGCCTCTAAATATCAGTCATCTTGGTGTGACAATAATGTGGTATTCAAAGGGTTAGCTTGTGTGTTCTGCTGGAAGTTCATTGAGCAGAGTTTTGATTTCACCGGCTTGAATTTCTCAGGAAACTAAGCTGCATGGTCTTTGGGACTGCAGTACCTGCACTGCATCCTCTAGAACAAAAATTTATTCGTGGTGGGCGTTTTTTGGGTTGTTTGTTTTTTTCCCCTTGCTTTGGTGATTGTCTGCATTGAATATTTTGGAGGAAGAGACTGGAATTTGGGTTAGGTGCACATTGACATGTTATTCTCTACTATAAAAAGCAAAGCTTTACGCTTGTGAGGAGAAAATGGAGGCCAGAAAGCATGGGTATGCATAGAAGAATTTCCTCTAGCTGCCTTTCTTTACAGGACATGTATGCTGAAGGCACACCAGGTAACAACAAAGAACTTGAGTCTTGCTGTGTCAGATTGCTTTTGGAAAATGGTGAGAGAGTCTGTGGAGCAGCAAGCAGATGCTTTTAAAGGTAAACATCTTTTCAAAAAACAAGTGAAATAGCAACTTGCTGTGTTAAATAGTTAGTTCTTCCACATACATATAACACTGTTTTGCCAGCATGCTTGGGCATTTGCGTTTTATATGTTTTATATGATCACCGTTTCTCGTGAATTGGTAATTGCCCCAATTAATCTTTACAAAAACACATAAAAAAATAATTCATGGTATGAAGGACCAACTTGCTCTAAAAGCCGAAGGAGTAAATAAGTATGAAGAAAAAAATTCAGGTTTTTTTATGGGCAAAACACAATTCTTCCATTGGATTCAGATGTTGCTTAAAATGGCTTCCTGTATAAAGATACCATCGGATCAGCAGGGCAGGACTGACTTGTACAGGGCTGAAAGTTGAATGGCTCTCTTTCCACTACATTTTTTCAATACATGAAACCTGCAATTCGCAGACATAGTATCTAAGCATAGACAGCAAAAAACTTTGCTCATTTGCAAAGGCCATTAACGTTCTTGGAGGGTTTGTCATAAGCAAGATTTGTGGCAATTTTAGGAGCTGCTAAACTTTTAAGATAGTCATGAAGTGAGTATAGACAATTAAAAAAATTGAGGCCTTGTTTCTGATTTTTGCAGCCACACGTTTCAATCTTGAGACTGAATGGAAGAACAATTACCCCCGGTTGCGAGAGCTTGACAGGGTAAATTACACTACTGCTTTAATTTGTGTGCTACAAAGTGTTGAAGATTATGGATTAAAATTTATGCCATTTAATCTCATTTGTGAAGGTTTCTTAAAGTTAACATAAAGTACTGACATTTTAAAATGTGAGGACTGTAAATTATTCTAGGGGAAGGAAATACTGAGCTCTTTGTTTTATGAAATAGCGTGCTTCAAAATTGTGATATTTCAAGGCTTAACAAGTCCTTCACTCTTCTAGTATACAGTTAACTGACCTAATTTGCCCACAGGAACAGGTCAGTGTTTCTTTGTGATCATGACAGAACTGCAAAGAGAATTTACATTCCCTGGTCTTTCAGACAGAGTAACAAAACAATTATGATCCCATTCTCTAATTCTTTTATAGAGATCCTGAATATTCAAATGCCATGCCTGGCCAGAGGCATGCAAGAGATGGTGGGAAGATGTGTGGTAAACCAGGGTAGCTTATGACAAGCACATACATTGTCCAGAACATGGCCAGAAGGTATCATTTTAGGCTTAAAGGAAACATGATCAAACTATACTTAAAATCTTATTATTTCCTATTTTTTCTTTTGCATAGAATGAACTGTTTGAAAAAGCAAAGAATGAGATTCTTGATGAAGTCATAAGCTTGACTCAGGTCACACCAAAGCACTGGTATGGTAATTTTTTCTTTATTTTTTTCCTTTTTTTTTTTTTTTTTTTTTTTTAAACTAGCAGTAGTTTACCTTTAAAATACAGAGAGTTTTAGTAAAAAGAATTCTCAAATATAAATAAGGAACTGTTTTTCTTAGGACAATGTATTATTATGTCCTTTGACCCTGTGGAAGTAGTCTATGTTTATTATTCTGAATCAGCAGATTACTTGTATAATCCCTCAACAAAAATTATATGACGTCAGTTAGTGTTTTGTTCTGGTTTTATACAGTATAAGGAACAACAGGTATTCCTCAAAAATGAAAAGGAACAGTCATAATAAAGATGTTCTCAGGTGTTCATTTGAAGTATGAATCAGTAATTCCTCTTAACTTGATGGGGATTATCATTGTGCATATCAAAATAATATATATGACCTTGGAAAAAAAGAAGTTTTGTGTATCTGTGAATCAGAGATTTGGAAGTTTAAAGATTATGTAATTCCTGGCTGTAAAAAGAGCTGACTGGATGTTTGAGAATTTCATCTTACATGTGGATCTCCTTGGTAGCCTCAACCGAGTAGCACCGTACTACGTTGCCCTTCTTCTTTGTAAGGCAGACGTAGGTGTGAGGGAGAGAGCTTAGCCTAAGTGTTTTAACAGTGTAGCATCACTGCATAGTAAAGCCGCTGTAGATGCAGGCTGAGAGGAAAATAGCCAATGTAAAGGATTACTTTGATGACAGCCTGTACCACAACTGAGAACCATGAAAAAAAGATTTCTTTAATGCATTTGCCTTCAGCGACCTGAATTGAACTGTTACTTGGTCATAGATTAAAAACCAAGATGAAATATCTGACTCTTAATGACATTAGAATAATTCTGGGCATGTGGATGTGTTCAGAGAAAGTGCTGTAGGCTGTGTATTAGTCTGAAGTTATGTTCTAGTCTAAATGTAGTGCACGTTTGCCATTTTGGTGTTTGCTGCTGTTCGCTGTGTAATAGATGCTGAAGTACCCTGGCCCATGTCTGGTCTGCTTCATTTTATGTTGTGGATTGGGTGGGTGCATAACATCAATATTTCTGTGCATTTCTTTTAAAAGTTGAAATGTAGTGGTGATTCTAGTTTTCTAACACTTAATAAGCTATAAAGTAGAACTGGAAACCTAAGTCATGAAAAAATGCTTCTGTTAGCCATTATATGCAGCTTAAAAACAGCAGTGCATTTGATGAATGCAAAGTTTCTATCCTGTTAAAATTTCCATTCCTTCCAATTAAGTTTGATTGAATTAAGCAAGGCAAAAGTGTATTTTTATTGACACGTCAGTAAAGAAAGAATGAGATTGCATTTGTTCTTAATCGGAGGACTGCCCTTCTCCTACAGTGCATTTGTAAGTGGTAAAATCCATAACAGACTGTTTCCAGCACACCCTATAAGTGAAATTAATTTGCCACATCCCCAGTTCTTTTAATGGTGATGAAGAATGATCAGTAATTGGTCTTTGTTTGAACGCTATCCAAATCATCCTATTTTGAGCAAAGCTTTTTAAGGAAAACATTTTTTTACTGGTGGCAATATTAATTTTTATTTATGGTGAATTCTTTCAACATTTAAATGCTTGAGTTCCTTTTAATTTTGTATAAATACTTTTACTACCCTAAATATGCCAAAGATCTGTTCCAACAATGAAAAACTAGTGGCTTTGATCCCCATTTATATTGGTATGTCAGAAGGACAGCTTCAAGATTTTTAAATTTCAAAGAAGGATGCTTTAAACACAAAAGAGAAATTTTCAATTATGCCATTGTTGAAACGGGGGAAGGAGTGATATTTATGAGAAGTTCTTCAGTCTTTTTCCACAGATGGCCTAGTTAGAACAGGGACATTATCAGGGGTGAGGCTTGTGTCCTGAACTTCAGCCTATTTGGAAGAAAAGGGCTTGAGTGAACCTGATAGTCTTGTACCACCAAAAAAAGGCAGTTTTTATTCTTTGGCTCTTAGCTCTCACCATTCTACGAAATCTGGCATTCATATGACTTGTTGGTAAGCTGATTTAGCATGCTGAGCTAGCATAAAATTAGCCTGAAGAAACCCACAACCTGTACTGGAGACTGGCAGGAGCAGAAGGAGCATGACTGCCTCTGTGGGTACTGGCTGCATGTTACACTGGCTCAGCTGAGTTGTCTCACTGCAGCTGCAAAGTTTCCTGAGTAAGTTTATTGTCTTAAAAAGGTTAAAGTTAAATTGTTTCCATTGTTACTTCTTGAAACGCATCATAAATAGGAAAGTGGTGCTTAGTTTTGTAGTGACATGAGGCGTGTTTATAAATGAGTGTCAATATACATTTTGGTAAAAGGTTGGACTTCTCAACTTGCTTCATTGTTTATCAAATCTGGGAACAATCAATGAAAATCCCAGATGGAAAACTACAGCATGTTCCAACAAACAAATCAGAATACTACAGAAACAAAACCCACATGCTTTTCTGGGAGTGTGGAATTTTTAGTCACATCATTTCAGTGCTTTACATCCTGCCCCCTTGTCGTTCCCCCACCTGTCATGCATATGCACACACAGCTCTGCATGGTTATACTGGTATAATTAAAGGCTGCAAGGAACTGTTGTGCAGATCAGTGGCAGCCGTAAGAGTCGTAGAGGCCAACCTCTGAAGCTGTCTTTGCAGCTGAAAACATTGTGTATTTGTGTCCTTAGTTCCAAGCGGAATTTGGTTGAAGCTGTGTCCTGATGTTAAGGAGCATATCCTGTGTTCTGTAGCCTTGTTTTCTCAGTGTTTCTAACAAATTGAATGCATATTTGTTAGACGCTTTTGTATTGAAAGCCATCATATGTGTTACAACTTTCTATTTTAGGGAGGAGATTCTTCAGAAAACTTTATGGGAGAGGGTATCTACTCATGTGATTGAGAATATCTACCTTCCAGCAGCACAGACCATGAACTCAGGGACATTTAACACCACTGTGGACATCAAACTGAAGCAGTGGACTGACAAGCAACTGCCTAATAAAGCAGTAGAGGTGAGAATTTAGTTATTTTTAAAAATTTAAAAAAAAAAAAAAAGTGCAAAGCCTGTTGAAATGAAAGCATAGCTCCAGAGAAGTAGGGTGGTGGTATGAAGGGCTGATTACAGTTCTTCTAACCAGCTTACATGTCAGAAAAGGCTGGCAAGATCTTGATGTTGAGAAGCATATACAGCAGGAACATTGTATTTTGCTCTTCTGGTGAATTTTCTGTATTAAAGACCAAAAAACCCCTCCCTTTAAAAGGTTAAACAAACCCTTCAAGCTAGGTATATTCATATTTAATAGATTTGTGCAAGTTTAACAGAATTCCACTTGCTACAACATAGCGAAACAAAATTTAGTGTTGACTTTGTTAGTAATGGATAAGGCAGCAAAGGAAAAATCAATTACTCTTACGCTTGTACGTTATTTTCAGAAAGTATGCAAATTTTCATACTTGCAAGAATTGTCATAAATGTTCCTTTACCAGCTGGTGCATTATATAATGGTCCATTTCAGTAGGTATTGTTTGCTAACTTTCTAGGTGGCATGGGAAACTTTGCAAGAAGAATTTTCCCGTTTCATGACAGAACAAAAAGGAAAAGAGCATGATGATATCTTTGATAAACTGAAACAAGCTGTCAAAGAAGAAAGTATTAAACGACATAAATGGAATGAAAGAGCAGAGGATAGCCTGGTACAATGTAGTGGGTTTTTTTGCATTGTTGACTAAGTGCTGTTGAAATCTTTTTACTGAAGTTGCATATTCAGTATTTTTGCATTCTTTTAATGTAATCATAAAATGATAGGGAGATGTGTCTATCTTTCCTTTTCTAAATAATGTTTTAATTCAGTGTTTCTCAATTCATTTTATTACTACCTTTTGTTAATTATTGCCCTAAATAACATCTAAAAAAATTTTTTTTGGTTGGTTCAGGAAAAAGTCCTCCATAACCTACTGGCTGCCTTGTGAGAATTGTTTAGCATCAGCTCATTTGTTCTGTTAAGTATAGCCACATAAAATAACAGCATTTCATTACCATCTTTATAGATGCTGTAATCCAGAGGCATTTCATATTGTTTGCTGTATTTTTTACATTATTTATGCTAGGCTATAGAAGAGAGTCAAATTAAAGGCACAAGAAAATATTTTTGGCAGTGCTTTGGAAAGGTGCCTCTTGAATAAATCTTGTGTGCCCAATAAATCCTGTTTTTATAGACATCAAAGAATGAAGAGAATGTCAGAAATCTTTTTTTTTAACTAAATCCTGAATAAATTATTTATTGTATGCTAAAATGATGTTCTGTATTGCAGCGAGTGATCCAGCACAATGCCTTAGAAGATCGATCAATATCTGATAAACAGCAGTGGGATGCAGCTATTCATTTTATGGAAGAGACGCTCCAAAGTCGTCTCAAAGACAGTGAGTTGCGTGATGTATTCCACTCTTGTGTGCTTTTTAATCTGGGCCAATTTCCGGATCTAGTTCACTTCACTGCAGTGCAAGCTTTTCTATCAACACAACTGAGACAGTGGTGACAGTTTAAGATGGTACCCATATTGATAGAAATGTGTAGCAAAATACAACCTCAAAAGCTAGTGCTCTTGCTCTTGCAGTGAGGCATCTGAAAGATAAGTAATAGAGATCTGTAGGGTCAAAAAATGGTACAGACACACGGGTAGAAGAGTAGGATAAATTCAGGGAAAGTAGTTGGTCCATTTATGGTTATCAAGCATGATTAATTTTGATGCAAGTTGCAACAAGATTTTTAAATGCCTGACTTGGAACCTAGAGGGCTGTCTCAGTGGAGGGACGCTATGTTTTTTATATACTTCCTTGAAGTATCTACTGGTTCACAGTTGCTTTTAAATTTTAGTAAAAGACATCAACTGTTGCTTTAAGTAAAAGACATCTGACTTGACTTGGTATGGCATATCCTATGTTCTTAGGCATAAAATGTCCATTCTTGATCTTGTACCTAATTTTAGAATTATAAATTTGGCTGGTTACATATATTTTGAGTGACACTTAACATCATGTTTCCTTTTTTAGCTGAATCTGTTATTGAAGATATGGTGGGTCCAGACTGGAAAAAAAGGTGGTTATACTGGATAGGCCGCACCAAGGAACAGGTAAAAGGAAAGAAAAAAAAATAAAGAATTTGTAGTTTTCACTACCTTTAGAAAACTTTGATTATTACTCGGTTAATTTTCAAAAATACCAACCCTCTTCACACTATTTAGATGACTACAAAAAAAAATTACTTTTAAATACTTTACAATTACTTTTACTATGCATTGTTTTAAATATTACACCACAGAGAATTTCATATATTTTTTTCATATTGCAGATACATAGTGGTTTATAAACTCTTTTCCATTCTTCAGCTGAATTACATCTTTACTATTATGCCATTGACCTGAATATTAAAGTTGTTGTAATAGAAAGAAATTGGATCAAAACAGGGTGGAAACAGGGGCTATTCTATTCTATACTTTCCAAGCATGCCTTTCAAGCAGAAGTCACTATCATGCTCCATTGGGATTTAATTAGTATGTGATAGCATTATCACTAGCATTCTAGTCACAGGTTGTATCTTCTGCTTGACTGTTTTCATCGTAACCTCTCCTCATTTCCTCGTAGCTTTTGGAAATTTCTTTTGAATTTAAATAGCACCTTCCTTTCAGTGCCCAGAGATGATGGGCTTTTTATGTTACTTTTTCTAGATATTTCTCAAACTGAATCACACTTTAAAGAAGTAAGCAGAGTTTAAAAGAATACAGTAGAAAGTAATTGTTTCAGAGGAAGGAGTTTTACAGTCAACTGTGTGCAGCCAGGTATGGGAGAAAGGCAGTGACTTCAACCTATCTTATTTGAATTTAATGAACAGCAACTTAAAGTTATGAATCCATGAAGAGTTCTTGCTAGCTGTTAGGCAAAAATTACAATTCTCATCAGTGTCACAGGTGTTATGTGAATGTGAACCCCGCTAGCAGATGTTCATGGAGGGGAAAGGAGGCTAACGCTTATGATTTTTATTTTTTTTCCCACCCTTCTCTTCCTCTTCTGCATTTCTGAGCATAATGAAAAGAAAAAAATATGAAAAATTGACAGTGAATTATCCATTTAAAAATACTGTATTTGAGATGTCTTTGCTCAAATACCCTTTTGAGTCACTTAAATGTAGTGGTTAATAGTGTCAAAGGTATTTTTTGTTCTGGCTTATTAAGCAGGTAGACTTTATTGAAGAGGTGCTGATGATCTCTGAGTCTATAATAATTAATTCTAACTAATCGTTCTTATCCTAGAATGTTCGTAACGAAACAAAAAATGAACTTGAGAAATTAATCAAATGCGATGAAGAACATGCAGCTTATCTGGCAAATGATGAAGTGACGACTGTCAGAAAGAATCTTGAAGCAAGAGGAATAACAGTGGACCCATGTCTGGTAAGTTGCAGAATTGTAACAAAACATATGGAAGCCCTCTGTGAACATTTGAATGTTCTTTCTAGATAGCATACAGAAGACTCCATCTAAATACTGAATTTGTAATCCAGATGTTTCCAAATGAATTACTAAATGAGTGCTTGCACGCAATTCACACACTTCTGTTGGCTGTCAGACAAATGCAGTACAACGCTTTGGAATCTGTCAATTTAGATTGAAATCAAAATCTGCTGAGCAGATTTTCTCACCTGCATTATGACAAGGCATGTTTACAATTATTGTTCAGATGTTACATAGTGGAATCAAGGCCTTTGTGAGCAAGATAAGATAAGAACATATTGTGCATTCCTAAGCTTTCGATGTGGTTGTATGTGCAGTTTGGAGTTCATAGGTACATTGAAGAGAGGGAAATTTTGTGGAAAAAAAAGCAGGGGTTTTTTAGAGTGCCCTGGAGGAATGTATTGTAGTTTAAAATGTTCTGGAACATGATTTATCTCATTGCAGTGTAATGCTCTTAATCATAATTAGACCTTTTATCTAATTAAATGTAAGATTTTAAATAAATGAGAATTCAAACATTAAAGAAATCTGCATCTATTATTTATTAACAGTTATTTATTTTCTGCAGTATTTTTGGCTACCTTTTCAACATTAATACATGTACTTATTCAAGGTAGAAGAGTTATTTAAATACCTGATGCCCCTTTCCTATACAGCACTTACCTTTTTATAAAGGTCAGAGTAGTGATCCACATCCTCTACATGAGCAGACTGAGTGCAAATTCAGTCTCCTTTCTAGCTAAGCAACTGATTTTCTTATTTTTATTTTATGTTTTTTTTGAAAAGCCATATCTATATACATATTTAATTTTGAAGAACTGGAACATAAATAAGCCTAATCAAGAAAAGTTATAAATGTTTCTTTACATAAGACCCGTTAAATATTTCTTTATGCTTTAATCTGGTTTAATTGATAAATGTGTTCTCAGTATTAATGTGAAGATTGCATCATGCCAAGAGCAGAACAATTTGTCCTGTTTTGTAGTATATAATTTAAATGTATTTTGGCTGCAGATAATATTTTTAAGCATTCAGTTATGTTACAAGCATGGAAGAGTAGATTTTAAAATTGACAATCACCTGTAATGTTTGCCAAATGTAACTAACACATTAATCATATCCCAGTTGCAGACAAACTGCTGAGAAATATTTAAAAATATATTACATGACAGCAATAGTGGAATTTGGAGTTATATTTTAAGATTAAATGCAATCATTAAACTATGCACAATAGTGAGTGTGTGTATTTATTTAGTCAAATTTAAGTACTGTTTTCCTAGATTAAAGACACATGGCACCAAATTTATAGAAGGTATTTCCTGAAGACTGCTTTGAACCACTGCAATCTATGTCGAAGAGGCTTCTATTATTATCAGAGGCATTTTGTGGACTCAGAGGTAAATTGAAGAACAAATATACACTGGTGTTTTGCCTTAATGTTTCCATCTCAGTTGAAAAAAAAATTTCTACAAATACTTTAAACTAGCCTAACCTTTCTTTTATATCTTTTATCTTGAGAGAGCTGGTGATCTTGGATATGTTTTACATGAGGCTTGTAATTGATAAAATGCCATCTTGGTGGTAATTATATAAAATGACCACTAAGTATCAGCCACAACCTAAACATCTGTTACTTATCACTGTGTATTGAAAATACACTGTTAAAAGCAGTATCGTACAGCTATCAATATCTTGTTGGTATCCATTTCTCCCACTTTCCCATTGATACTTATTTACCTCACTGATACAAAAAATTCAGAAAACATTAAGTAAGGGATTTTTATGGGAAAAGTATGATAAATAAGTGTTTAGAGTTAATGCTTGGAACCACATGTGATCAACACACACAAAAAAAAAAAACTATCAGGCTTACAAACAGATCTTTTAAATGACTTTCTAGTTTTGTAAACCCAAGCTTGTGCAACAAGTGACAGTTTGCATTAAGTTCCACAAAGAAAAGAATACACAGTTTTCTTACCATTATATTTTAAATCAAAAAGAAATTACTGGAAAGGTAGAGCTCCTCACTTTCTATGGAGTTTTCTTTTTCTTTTTAATGAGAAAAAATTATCCCCATGAAGCCAGAAATCTTTACTACTGCAGAAATACCTTTGCCTGTAAGAGATAAGAGAGAATGACATCATAGAATGGAGAGCTGCCTCTCCATGACATCTAACTTCCTGTTCCTATTACTGTCTTTTTAAAGTGTCCTAATGTGAAGTTAGTGCTGCCTCCTGCCATCCTTGCAGGTGTAGAAACTGTCTCTTCAGTTGTTAACAAATATAGTCCTTGGCCCAACACGGTCTTCAGAAGCATTTGTCAGACAGGGAGTCACAATATGGAATTCAGCTGTTGTCTTTCAATGTGTTTGCTATGAACAAGTGTGGTGGTTCAGCGAGCATTAGGTTATACTCACCAGCCTGCATACAGTGTGTGCAAATTGTTTTTTCCGTGATATCCCTTGATATGGCTCTTTCTGTTGAAAATAGTAGATGTAAAGGGGATGCAGTGTATTAAATAGGGCTGACGCAGTTTTTGAGAAGTATTTTTGGTGTGTTTCCTTGTTCCTTACAGCAGTTATTCTGTGGGATTTTTGTGCAAGATCAGGATATGTATACATGGGTTTACAGTTGCCGCTAAAAGTGTCAAGAGGTTCTTGTAAGTGTAGGATGTTCACTGGACACCAGAGGTCTGACATTACAACTTCCCTTGTTTCAGCTCGAATGTAATGATATTGTCCTCTTCTGGCGAATACAGCGAATGCTGGCAATTACAGCAAATACGCTGAGGCAGCAGCTTACTAACACTGAAGGTAAGGCTCTTAGTGAATCGAGGTGTTTGAAACAAAAAATTTTCTAGTGTTCCTCTAGCTATGTGTTCCTTTCATGCTTAGCATGGCTGGCTAATTTTTGTGTCCTGTTAGGTAATTAAAAGATGTAGAGTAAATAGAATTTGACATTCTATTTACATTAAATGATTTAGTGTAATGTTTAAATGATTTAGTGTCACATAATTAAGACACTCTCCAATTTAAAATATTTTCATTTTACGTGATGCCAGTTGTCAATATCTTTTTCCAAGCAGAAAGCATTTTAATAAATAGTGACTATATTCTTTTTTTCTCAGGTCGATCTGGCTGTAGATTTTAATTTTAAAAGGTTTGATATAAAAAATCAATTCTAATGGATTTTTTTAAAGCCATGCAAAATGTACCATGTAATATCTAGACAAGCTTATACAACAGCAACTCCCTTATAAAGCATCATTTATGTAGCAATCTGCTAGTGCCGTGATACAACTACTAATAACGATCTTTGATCTGTAAAATACTTTTTAACCTGCTTCTTGAAGAAGGTGCAAATTTGAACCTTGTTATGTGATGCAAGTTACTCTCCATGGAGAAGAAATTGCCCCTAAATATAGAAAGCTAGGTCCTGTCTCTTCAAACCACCTACCTCATTGACAACTGCTGGGCTCAAAATTAAGAAGTTTCATTAGGAGGTATTCCCTCTAAGTATGAAGGGCAAGGATATGAGTGTTAAGATGGACATAATACTGCTTTAAAGAGCTTCTGATTCCTCTTAGCCTTTTATATACAGCAACACCCCTCTGTGTGCCATCAATCCTTCAATACTACACTCTGCTGTCATCATTAACTACTTTTTCCATCTTTCACCTTGAATTGACTTGGCCTTGATTCATTTGATGAGGGTGATGGTGATAGCGAAAGTGTAACCGTTAAGAAGGAGGCGGCAAGGATGTTTACAATAAAAGATTTGTTGGACACTCAGTCTCAAAGAAGAAACTGCTGAATTTAAGAGACAGCAAAGCAGTCTACAAATATTTTTATCTCCTCCTAAAAAAGTTATCCAATAATAATTTAATTCAGAGAGAAAACATCCTTTGAAATTTAAGCATCTTTCTCAAAGAATTTCCTGTCTTAATGGCCCAAACAAGGGGCTTCCATGTTCAGAAGTTTGCCTTTTTCTCCAACCAGATTAGTTAGTCTGGTAACATATACTACGTCTCCCACAGACCTTCCCAAAATTTTGTCCGTAGGTCATTACAGGTGCAAAAATGTTACTACTCACTTTTTTTGGTTGGTTTGTTATTTGTTTGTTTGTTTTACAGTAAGGCGCTTGGAGAAGAATGTAAAAGAAGTGCTTGAAGATTTTGCTGAGGACAATGAAAAAAAGGTGAAGCTCCTAACTGGCAAGAGGGTCCAGCTCGCAGAGGATCTCAGTAAGTACCTACTCTATAGTGTTTTGGAACTAGCTTGGAATGAAGCAAGTTCTGACCACTGACCTTGAGAATATGGGTTGTTCATTAAATTAATATCACAAATGGAATTTTTCTTAAATACGGTCAGATCTTACTGATTCAAAGGTGGACATGGGTAGTATAGTGTGATAAAACAACATAATTTACACTAGATGTAAATTCACTGATATAAATATATTGCATCAATATATTGAAAAATGTACTTAAAACAGAGTAACATTGTAAAGGGAAGTTCTTGTTTTTCTAGTACAACATGGTTAGTCCACACCTCAGAGACCTCTCTCTGGGTGATTCAGTCTTGACTGTGTAAGGAGGTTTTGATCCCATCTTTCTTTAATTATTATGTGAAATATGTAGCCTTCCCACAGGTAATACTGACTTTTAAATAGAGATTAGCTGGAAATGCCCGTGACTTACTGGCCAGCTCTTTTTAGGCTGTGTATACAGAAACAAAACCTGTCAGACATGAAGATCTGATATGTTGTACTTAATAAGCTGACTGGCAGGGGGAAAAAACCCAATGCTGTGCAAAAGGGAAAAGAAAAAAAGCTTGTGATAAATAAAGTTCATGTAGATATACAAATATCTGCGTCTTGAGATCACAGGTGACCTTTCCTCTTATACCTTATTTTGTGTTTGATGTAGCAACTAATTTTCTCTTAAAATATGACTTTGGATATTTAATTCAGAATAAATGAATGCTGTGGTCAGTGTTTCTTCTTTTATTTAGCAATGTTCTGATATCCAGGGTTCAGTGGGACAGAGGAGCCTTCAATTGCTGTTAGTGTTTCCTACGTTTGAATTGTGTCTTCCATTTTTTACATCCAAAATGTTATATAAAACAAATGTTTTGCTTACAATAAACTCAAAATCTAATGATTTATTTTTGATAGTGCTGGTTTGGTTACATTGGAAGTGTTATCTTATTATGGAAGTATTGTTATTAAAATCCCAGTCAGTTATGGTATTTGTTGTCCTTTAGAAAGTGTTGCTATAATATTTCGAAATTGTGAGTGGGAGTTTTAGTGAATCTAGGGCAAATTGTCTGGTTTTTTTGACTGGTCTCTGAAACGGCTGGTGTGACTATATTTTATTATAGGTTCATAATTCTCTCCAAACATCCTGTGTTGCTTTTGAAACCCTGTATCAACCTTCATGTAGCCATTCTTTTAGAGTGGGTGGAATGTGTTTTACAAAATAAGGCTTTTTCCTCTCTCCATATGTATGTTGAAGTAAAACTAGTGGTAACCTGCATAGTGGGACACAGATATTTAATGAGGAAGTTATCACCTTTTATTAGTGACCAGTGCCGCTTGCTTTCTTGCTGGATGTTTTTTTTTTCCTGAGCAAATACTGGCATAGAGTGAAAGTTGGTGATTTTGATTTATCCTTAAATATTCAGTGTTTCAAGACAAAGTGAAGGAGCACTAGAAAATACATAATTTTTAAGTTAATCCATCTTTGTTTTGCACTGAAATCAACTTGGAATTTCTGCATTGTCAATTTTGCTTCTCACCTCCCATTTCAAAGCAGTAACAGCTGGGCTCATTATTTTGTAAACTGAGACTAGGCCTGTAAGAGCAGCCTGCCTGTGTGTTTATAATCCTAGGTATCTGTGTATTAGTATATATGCTTCAAGTTTGTGCTATGCATTTCATAAATTATTATGTAGCTAAAACACCGTCACTGCACTGTATTTCTTTAGATTCAGGAGGTCACAGATCCCACACACATTTTTCTAAGGAAATAATAGTCGTTCAGGGCAAAATGAGGTATGATGACATGTTCTGTTTTATTGTACCGATGGGAAGATTTTAAAACTACCACTGCTTAGCTCTGTAGTCAAATCAGCAATGTTCTCTCTACATGTTCTCTCAGCATGTTTCTGCATGCTTTTATTGCTAAGTGGTTATAATTTTTATGGGCAAATGACAGGAAAAAGGGATTTCTTTGCCTTTCCCTTAGTGAATAGAGTGCTTTTCTGTGGTGCAGGTTTTTTTATACTCCTCAGACAGACTTTGATAGCATAGAGCATTGAACTCTCAGGTGGCTACACAAGTAATTTCCTTCTTACAGCATTTAGTGATAATCAGGACTCTGCTTAAGGAAAGAAAATCCTGACTCCCACAACACACATTTGTAAAGTATTTGTATTTTAATTAGGAATGGAATGGAAGGGATCTCCTGAATCATGAAGTCCAGTCTCTTTCTGTTCCAGGCAGCTGTGTTTATATAACCCAGCTCCTTCACATATCTTGAGCTCCATCTTTAAATCAGTTAACTTGTTGGGGCTCACTATTCATACTGAAAACATGTTACAGGATGTCATTCCTCTGATGGTTACAAACGGTCTTTTAATTTCCAGTCTAAATTTGTAAATATGAGGCTGGGATTCAATTGCTGATTGGAAACTGTACTTGCAAATCTAAATTATTTATATACCTGAGGTTGGGACGCTTCCTCTTGATGCTGATGATACAGCAACGCTGTCTCACTTCTGTTACATCAGTCTTTTAATGCTGAAGCACTGGAAGTGTTTTATTGTTTGTTCAGGATACTGGTTAATGCCAAACTTTTTCTGACATGGGTGACCCAGTCTCGCAATGAGAGCTCATATAAGACTCAAAACTTATTTGAGCAGGTTTTGTTATCTGCGTTCTACAGCCTTGAATGATATTTTAACCCTATATGTGAATGTTCCTTGATGACCTTTAGGCCCTGAGTCTTGCTGCTTCTCAATGTTTACTTCTAAGGTTTTATTCTAGATATTTCAAAAAGTGTAAACAGATCTTTTCAACGGTTTCTAATAAATTATGTATTTTATAATGTACTGAAGGTTACTTTTTCTTCAAAAAAAGGCTTTTAATGTAATGTAAATGTACTCCTTATCATAAGTATCATCATGATACTTGTACCAGTGAACAATTACTAAGTTTATGGAAATAAAGAAGCCCTAGGACTAGAGACCATTTGGAAGAAAGGATTGTAAGATACAAAAAAGGGCAGAGCAGAAGATGAATAGCTGAATTGGAAAAAGTGACTTTAAAAACGTCCTAAGATGCAATCAGTCCATAAGAATACCTGTATTGAAAGAGGCCTGTGGTTGGTGTATCCCAGTGTCCTGTCCCTGGCAATGAGCAGGCGTGAGTACTTAGGGAACAGCATAAGAACAGGTTAAGCATACAGTAGCACTTGCCTGGTATTCTCTCTCAGCATCTAACAATCTGTGGTTCCAAGATTTCCTAATCCTGAGGTAATATCTTTGTGATTAATAGCCATTCATGGATTTTTCTTTCCTCCTGTGAATTTCTCTAATTGCTTTTTGAACTCATGTAAACTTTGGCATCTGCAACATCCTGTGGCAATTAGTTCCAGAGTTTAACTACACATTGTGTGAAAAAGTACTTCCTTTTGTTTATTTTTAAGCCAGCTGCCAGTTTCATTTGGTTCTCCTTAGTTCTTGCACTGTGAAAAACATTCAGTAATCTTTCTCTATTCATTTTTTTTTTTTTGTGCCACTCATGACTTCATAGATGTTTATGCTACCCACACTTGCTCTTCTTTTTCCTGGATTGACAGGTTCTCGTCTGTGTAGTTGCTCCTTGCATGGACATTGTTTCATAGCTTCAATCAGCCTTGCCACTCGTTTCCCCTTTAGTTCTACTAAACCCTTTTTGAGATGAAAGAGCAGAACTGCACACAATATTTGAAATGTGTCTGCATTATGGATTTATACAGTTGCATTATGATGCTTTCTGGGTTTTAATCTGGTCTTCTTACAGTAATTCCTCGTAGTTCATTTCCTGTTTTTGCACGCTGATGAGTAATGAGCTGATGGCTGCACTGGACTATCTGCTACAGCTCCCAGTTTTTTTGTGAGGAGTAACAGCAGTTCAGAGCCCATCATTTTCCGTGCCATGTTTTTAAACTGTAGGGACAGTTGAGATATGTTTATTGTTTTGCTGAGGATACAGAAACAAGAGGAATTTGCTCTCTGTCTCTTACATGTCTAACTGGGTACTTCAGGCATATTCAGCAATTGGTAGGAACTTGTTTTAATGCAGTTGTTTACAACCTCCCTGACAACTCTGGTGTGTTATTTGTATCGAGAAGTTCTTCGCCAAAGTCATCTGTCAGTTGAAGAACATACCCAGGTCTTTTACTCTATCTTGGATAACCTCATCAGCAACAGGAAGAATTACATTTACTTACCAGTTGGCACATGCATCTTGATTGTGCTCATTGCTGAAGGGCAAAATATTTTTATTTGAAACTTATACTCCACACAATTTAGTCTTTTACTATATGCTTAGTTAAATCAGTATGTTAAATATACCATGTGCTAGGTTCTGTAAGAAGTAGAATGGGGTAGAGGGAGCTAAAAGTATTATGGTAAGCATTAATCTTTTAAAAGGAGAGTTTCCACTCATAAAAATGCATCTTGTCAGGACTGCCCTGTTTGTATTGCAGGCTTTAAGGCACTGCTTGTGGCTGGAGGGAAAATCTAGTATCTAATGGTGGCAAGTCAGTCCCTTCAAATGCTTGCGGGTGTGTTATGCACAAGTGTGTGTAGCTGTACACAAAGCCTTTCCACTTTCTCTTTTTTTAAAATATTAATTACCCTTTGTTTCTACAATACCTTAGGAGATGGATCAGTCAGTATATATCTTCTAATTCTGTCAGTAATCTTTTATATTTACTAGTTCGTACTGTTTTCTCCTGTATTCTTGTTTAACTTTTCCAAAGTGACTGACATTGAACATTCATGCAGACTGCCTCTGAACTTACATTTAATATTTAAAAGCTTTCAGTATTTTTAAATATTTTTTTTCTGCAAAATTTGTTAAAATGGTAAAACTGCTGGCATTTGCTGAGTTTCAGGATCTTTTTGATGGCAATGCTAAAGTGGGTTGATTATTTATAAAAGACAATTCTTTGAAGTCACACCTTCCCTAGAACTATATCTTTTTAATTATGTTTTTCGGTACTGGGTAATACTTTTTTTTTCTGGAAAAAAAAAAGGATACATAGGTGAAAGAATTTGAATTCAAGATAAATCATATCTTTTCTGCTGTTTTGTTTTTAACACAAATGATAGAGTAATAATTTCGGCAGAAATACTCTATAGTTCTATGCAAAATTGATAGCATGTGGATAAATCTTAACTTTCTGTAGACTACTTTTTAACATGGCAATTATTTTTAATGTTGAGCTCCCAGTGAAAGGCTTCCCAGAACTACCTAACTGTTTCCAGAATTCCATTCTGCTGGACTTGCCCCTTTTTATGTAAGGGCCAAAGCAAACTTCCTCAATAGTGTGAACTTTGTACAGTAATTAAGTTGCCATGCAATTTTCCAACACAAGATGGCAATGAATGGCCTTTATAGGAGGAGTGAAGAAGATGAGGATGCAGCAGAGCTGGTGCCAAGCCTCCCGTCTCTGGTTACTTTTTCTTGTTTTTGATGCGTGAGCATGGCTTAGGCAGTGGGCATTGGTTTCTTGGATGTTAGGTTTTTTCCTCTGGGAGGAAGATGCTCTTGCCTAGCCTTGTTGCTCTTGTTTTCTGTTCTGTTTTTTTTGTTTGTTTGTGTGACATGTAGGGGATGGTCATTTTTTTTCTCAGTTAAGCATTTCTCATTAGCAACTGCATGGAAGGTATTAGTTTATTAAGATTTGTTACTAAAAAAACTGTTATGAACTGAATGCTTTAATAATTTTGGAAAGGAAACAGGATCTTCTAGTGTCTTATCCTAAACCTAAGCTACATATGTTCATATTGCAATAGCATTTAAAACATGCTAGGTGGTGCACATGTACATTGAATACTTAAGGTAATCAGCAGGAGCTTTGCCTTTGACTTCACTAGAGATGAAATTTCACAGACCCCAAAGAAACACACATGGTCTATTTTCACTTATTTCTTCTGCTTTATTCCTTTTAAACAGCTAAACTATGAATGTTGCAAAGGCATCTTTTATGTGCACAGGAAAAACACATACAAGGATAGTACATGCAAAGCATCTTTCCTAGGTCAGCATACTATTCATCCAATATCCTGTTTCCTCACAAGTTAAAAAAGGCAAAGAAAACCCAGAACTTCACCAAATTATAAGTAAAACCATGTGCATTTACACAGGGAGAGTCATTGGCAGGAGGTGGGAAGGGACTTGCGGGATGCCTGTGGAAACTTGATCCTGAAATTACTAGGTATGAATGTGAAGGGGTCAGCCTCCAAGTTCGTTTGTCAGTAATACTGACACCTGTACAGGTGTCATGGGCTAGCTGAGACTTAGTTCTGCACAAAAGCTTTTTGAAACTTTTGAGGAGTGAGCCCTCACATGAAGAAAAGATAGCTTAGGGCCGTTTGTTTAAATTCTGTCATACATTTGTAAGGTATGAAATATAACAGTTTGTAGAACTTAATTATTTTCTTGTAAAGGCTAAAACACGTAAAAACTAAATAAACCAGTGTTACAGTAAAATACTTTCAAATTTTATATCTGAAGTAATTCCTTTAAAGTCACTGCATTAAATTCTTAACTTACTTTTTCTCTTGTGTTGAATCCATTAGTGTTGAATGTAACCTTTTGCAAACTTTGAGCATGAATGATTTAATATCATATATGAATATAATAAACTTGCCGTTTTAATGGAGTTAGAAAGCTAATGTTAGCTAAGGTTGGTACTTCCGTATGCAAGTTGCTGACTCAGGATCTGGAATTCCTGTGATATATTTGGCTAAGCTGAGTGGGCTCTTTCGTGTCTGTTGTATGTAACAAACTGATTTAAATCCAAGCGAGTCTCCTTTTTTGTTATGCATTTATGCAAAGTTGGGTATAAAGTCTGTGAGCAGTACCTTGCAGATAATGACTTGCTCTGTGGTTATTTTTTTTTTTTTTTTTTTCTTTCATTGCTGTTAGCTGCAGAATAAAAATGTTGTGTGAAACTAATCCTATGTTGTGGTCATTACTGTAGCCTAATTAAATTTCAGTCCCTTGAGATGACTGTCAACACTATTTTGATTTGACCTCTGTCCTACATGACATTGTTGATTACATGTGCGCCTTAAAATCATGCTTTGACTTGGCTTTCTAAAGCCTTTGCTTACATTTTCTCTTCTATTATGAGCTTCAACTTTTTTAAAAGGTCACAGCGTTTCATGGGGGGCAAAGCTCAGCTGTAGGGGAAAAGATCGTCTCTCAAATAAGCAGATCTTGGGTAATTTCCCTCTAGAAACCAGAGGCAGACAAAACAGCTCAAGAGGCATTGGTAGTAGTCCTTAAATCAATGCTTAAGGTGCTTGTTCAGAACCAACATGGTTTTCAGTGTTTACCAGATACAGAAAAAAAGGTATAATTTTGAAGATATTTGAACGTAGAGCCCAGATGTCGCCCCTGCTGCTTTCAGCACACATGAGAAAGAGGAAAGCACCCTAGGAAATCCAAATGGAGGAGTAATTTTATTAGAATCGGCAGAATTATGGTTATTTTGCCCTCTCATTTTTTCCATGATGCCTAAATATTGGAGTTTTAGAAGCTACGTAAGTAAAAATATGGTCACTTCATAGTTGTAAGACAATTCACAGAAGTGGCAGCAGTCTTGCTTTGCTCCTTTCAGCTGGTTGTAACAGTGAGGAGCACTCAGTTATAGTCTGATCCTGAGTTGGCAGAAGGTTACACCAGGAGATGTTGTGGCCTTCTAACCAGACAAAAGCAGAGTAGCCATTTCCCTCTGGGAATCACCAGACCGATCTCCAACTTCTGATAAGCATCTGCAGGATAGCTGCTATCTTCACAGTCCCCTGCCAGCAGGACATTAATATGGCCTGCATCTTGTCAGAGGCTGGTTGTCATTTAGAGCACATTCATTTCTGCCCAGATCTCAATCAGTCAAATGAAGTGCTCATGTGGGCCAACTGTGTCTAACGAGTTCAAGCTTGTGCTGGTGTCACCACTGTGCTGGTGGCAGTATGACTCCTGTGCTCCCTTTGAGCTCTGTAGAGGTCCTGGTGCTCCGTGGCGCAGGAAGTCAGAGGGCAACATGCTTGGAATCAGTCTGTGCGGTTGTGTCTTCAATTTCCCCTACCTTTGAACATGAGCAAGTCAACAACAATGCTTCCTATTATTTTTAGTAGATTTGCTAACTTTCTGGTACTCGGTTAGAATGCAAATTAACTGTTTTTGCATTATTATCATGTTTTTAATTCCGTGTAGCTAATTTATGAAATTAACCCAAGCAAGTGTGCTTTGACATGAAAGACACTAGTTGAATGTTTAAGTTCTTGTTTTTTTTTCTTTCTCTCTGAGTTTTGGGGCAGCTGCACGAAACTAATGAATTAAAACCAGAAGAATGTGTAGGACGGTCTGTGTCAAAGTGCAGATAAGGTAGTTCCTGCTTTGTGTCATGGCAGAAAGTGCTTTAAAAAGCTGCATCGTCTCAGAGAGGGAAGTAATCCTCAAGGGAGAACATACATCACTTGCAAACCTCCTGTGATGGAGTGATGGTTTACTTAACTTAAGAATCCCACATGACCAAAGTCTGTCTGCTGTGATTTCTTAAAGTTATTGATGAAGAGTTAGGCACTGATGTCCAGGTTCTAAAATGGATCCTTACAAAGTTCAGCACATTTGTCACTGACTAAGCGAAGCCTATCACTTAAAGTTAACATTGAAAAATAGTGATAAACTGCTACATGAGTAATGACATATTTAATGCCTGTTAATCTTACCCTAGACCCATGTCTCTTGTACTTGAGGATCATCCTGGTCTTGTCTGCCAAATCTATTTTTTTCCTAAAATTTCCTTAATGATGCAAGGATCAAAACATCTAATTGGATGCTGTTTTCTTTTTAGTACTGGTTGCTTATGAGGGTACCTATTAATCAAAATTTAAATAAGTATTTATCATGGAGAGATTACTATTTGTATAAATAGAGACTTTTAAACTGACTAATGTATGTATTTGCTTTGAACTAGTGTAGAACTGTGGAGTGTAACATTCGCATTTCCAAAAGCTGGAGAAGTCAGTGTCATGTATGTTGCACGTTGTTAATGTTGTAGTGGACTCCACTTCGCTTCTAATTTGGAAGTCTATATAAAAACAAAAGGCAAGGAAATATTTTCAGCTAGGGATGATAACAAACTAAGAAAAAATAATAGAACAACCTTTTTTCTTCAGGGCATGATGACTTAAGTTTATGACTATCAAAAATGAAGTTTGTTATTATGATCTAAAAATTTATCTCATCACCATTTCATTTTCTGACATCATATTTTAGGGAGACATAAATAGTTCTGATAGCGTATTATTTTATTATCTAGCTAACTACTGAGTATGCTTTATTTTGGATGGAGAACCAACACATATCAGTTATTATGTTAAAGTCTCTTTACAGTTTTATAGCCTTAAGGTTACAGTAGCCTTTACATAAGTAATTTACCTTTATATATGTCCTTTCTGCGTAAGAAAATGTTAAATTTTTTTTTTACATCACTGGATGAATCATTGGGTAATATTTCTGGTTTGCCTTTATACTTTTCACTATTTCCACCCAAAATAATGAGCATCATCATGTTCTGATTCATTCTAGCTTAACGGTTTTGATTTTTAAATTAAATCTCTCTGTGTCTTAAGTCTGATTCAAGATGTGAGTCTGGTTTATGAGGTTGCCTTGTCCTTCAGCTACTAAGCTCCTTCTAGCTGTCCAGTAAGCATCACAGCTAAATTCTATTGAAAGATTGAGTTATGAGAACAATTTTAATTAAAAATCTAAGGTAGAGACAGAGGACTGAAAAGTGCCCCAAGTCCTACCTTGCTATTGCAGACATCGTGACTCTCATAAACTTGCAGCTTAGTATAGATTAATAATCATTTGTACATTAAGCTAACCTTAATGACAGTATAGAAATGTATGCTGGTTTGTGACCTCACATCACGATTCGGTTAATACTTAGTTTCTTTTCTGTAGATAAGCGGGAGTGATGTGTAATAGCCCATGGAAAACATATCTTGTATAAAGTCAGTAGTCTACATAGTTGTCAGTTTTGCTTCAGCCCGATACCTCAGTTCTCATGTGCTCTGTCAGAGACAAAAAGACTTCGTGCTTTCCAGGCTGAGGAGCCCCGGGGACCGCTCCAAGAAATACAGTCAGCTTCTGTTCTGTTCGACTGAGGAGGGAAGAAATGTGTGGCCGAAGCAGTTTCATTAAGCTGCAGAGGTCTCCCGTGTGAATCTGGGGCAGCTATAGGTCAAGACATTGATTGATTAGTAATCTACAATTTCATCAGCACAATGCACAATTCCTGTTTCTGGTGCTGAAAAGCATTATTAGTAATGCTAAAATAATGTTCCCAATGCTTAATACCCTGTAAAAGTAGCTGAAGTGTTTTCAGGCAAGCTCTCTTCTACTATTGCCTGGTTATCTTTAGTCTGAAATAAAGATGATACTGTTTTGTACAGGCAGCTGATAGCTTTGCTCAGATATGATATGCAGGGATTAATAATTAATATGATATTAATACTTGCAACAAAAGTGACTTCAGTGATGGCAGCTGTGATTGCCCCCCCCCCGGTCTAAAATGACTTCTTAAGACTAAGATTTTATTATGTTTCTACAGCAGGCTAAATACACAATCTGGAGGTGATCTCCTCCTCTTTTAGATGTGGATTCACCTACAACAAGGAAAAAAAATGTACACTACATACATGTCTTTGTAGGAAACAGGCTCCTTGATGTTTTCTCCTGTTAATGCCATGCAAAAGGAGATTTTCAACCAGGTCACTAGCAGGCAGTTGTTGATGAACTCATATCCATGAAATTGATACGTTGACTGACCCCTGGAGATTTTAATAGTGATATTAAAATAATGTGTTTAGCACCTTGTCTTTTTCTAGGGTTTAAAATAAATATTTCTGAGAGGACACTGAAATATTATCTTTGTATTTAATAATGAAAGCATCTCACCTGATGCACTTGGATAGTTAGAGCACTTCCCTGTCCTCCTCATTGTCTTTCTGGAACTGATGACTGGAGTACAAGTATTCTCGATGTTGCTCAGATTAAAATACCTTTTATCTCAGGATAGCAAAGGGATTTAAGGCAAGTAGAAAAATTGTCAGTAACTCTGGTCAATATAATGGTGGATGTTTAGCTTTATATATCTAAGAGGGGAGGCCTGATTTATAAATGTATTTACAACATTTTTGTGTCATAATTATCCCATTCCAGGGAGCATACTTTGAAGTCAGAATTCATAGAAAGAAATCAATTAAACTGGCCGCAAATTCAAATCTCATTATAGATTACAATACATATAAGAAACATCGTGTAACAATAAAGGAAAGCTACTACGATGTAGTGTCAGTTAGCATCTTCATTCAGTCTAACTACTAGTAACTAAAGAGTATGCTAGCTATTTTCTGCAAGCTTGCATTTTAAAGGCTGTATATTTTTAATGATTCATGGATTTACTACATGAACTGTTATAAATTCCATTTAAACTTTTCAGGGTTCTGCAGTGCTTTTGTTACACTAATGAGCTAATTGTTTAAGAATCATTCACATGATTCATCCTCCTGCTCAGCCTTTTTTAAAAAACTTTTAGCTGCTGAAACTCTCTTGACAAACCAATATTTATAGCAGTGTGACAGCAGGATGCGGAACAGCGTTTGTCTTTGTAACAGCTTAAAGAAAAGGCCTTTCCTGCACCCAGCCATGCAGTTACAATCTTGACCTCTTTCTTATGCTGGGAACATACACACAGCAGACAAGCAGCACCTCCCATGTGTTTTCTTGACCCTTTGACTGTCCATTCACTTCCCATCTGTTTTGCAGCCTTAAAGGAACAGAGGGGGCCCTCTACTTATAAATCTGTCTTTGCAGCTGATAAATTATCTTCTGTCTCTTTAAGGGCAGCCTGGGTGGTTTTGGCTTCCCCCCCCTTAAAACTTTAGCTTTCCTCTTGGCCTCATCCAGAGGAAAATATGGTATGTGAACAAGAGGAAACTGGCAAAAAATGTGATGGGTAGTTTCAAAGGATTTTCTAAAATTCA